>NC_037669.1:62746018-62967316 GCF_003255815.1 Theropithecus gelada
TTAAATTTAATATTATACATTTACAAACTCTTTTTTTTAATCAGAAACAACAAAGCTTTGTTGATTTTACAAGTCTTTTCAAATATGGGGTATTTTTAATTCTATATATTTTGTATGTAAACAAGTCATTAATTTCTACTTTTAAATAATTATTCTCTTTTTATTAATTTATTTTGTTTTATAATGTTCATTTTCTAGCTTCTCGAGTTAAATGTTTAGATTACTTAATTTCAATCTTTCATATTTAAAAATGCTGCATTTACATTTTAAAAATCTCTCAGTAAACATCTGACCACATATTAGAATCCTGAATAATTATTTTCTGTGACTTGTTTTAAAGACAGTTCATAGTATAATTGATTTCCTCTTAAACCTAAAAGCCATTCACAAGTTTCTTTGTTTAATTTTAATTTCCAAGTAGTTCATATTTTTGGCCCTTGCCAATTTATAATTTTATTGCTCTTTAGACAATAAAACTTGTAAGATATTTAACATTTGATATTTGAAATTTCCTTTACACATATGATCAAATTTCATAAACATTCCAAAAACGTTTCTGAAATAATATACAGTCTACATTTGTAGAGTATAACTTTCCAACCATGGAGACAAGGTCTTGCTCTGTCACCCAGGTCAGAGTGGAGTGCAATGGCCTCATCATAGCTTAGTATAACCTTGAACTTCTGGACTCAAGCAATCCGCCTGTCTCAGCCTAGCTAGGACCATAAGCATGCAACACTATGCCCAGCTCATTTTTTCATTAATTTGTAGAGATGGAGTCTTCCTATGTTGCCTAGTCTGTTGAACACCTGGCCTCAAGTGATCCTTCTCCTTCAGGGATTACAGGCATAAGCCACCAGGCCTGGTCTTGAAATAAATCTTAACTGAATGACAATAATCAAACCAGGGGTTCTCAAATGAACTTTTCCAAGTAAACATCATATACTATTAGAAGCCAGGTGGAAATATCAAAATGGGTCAGGGTGAAAACAGAAGTATCTTGTTCGAATGTTTTCATTTATTTTTAGTCATCATATTAACTTTATTTTACAATTAAAATGTTATTAAATGACCAGCTAAAAAGTTTATGGTTATCAAAGCATTGGTATGAGCTTAAAATTGTGGAAAATATTACATGATTTGTCTTGGATTTTTTTACCTAGTTCAATTCTGGGAGATGTATTAAAATTTCCCTGTCTGGTAATAGTTTCATTAATTTCTTCTTGAATGTTTACGCCTCCAATTCATCATAATGTGTGCTTTTCAGTGCACAAAAGTTTGATGCTATTATACCTTGTTTAATGGTGGATGTTTTTTGTAAAAATAGCCCTATATGCCATCTAATTATTTATTATTTGAAGTGTATTGTACTAATGGTATTGTTACCTGTTACCTTTTTATTTTTGGTGGTGGTTGTCATGGGAGGCTCTGTTATATTTGTCCACATCCATTCATTCCATGAGGTGGCAATCATTTTTGAACCAATGTCCAATCATGCCAAAAGCTGCAGATATAATAGTGAAAAACTTTCTAATCACATTGTGCCATTTTTTAAAAAAGTTTTCTTTTAAACAGCATGGAATTGGTTTATTCTTTTTAAGCTAATGTAAGAATGTTTTGTAATTTAAGATTTAATTTACCTACTTTAATTGTAACATATTTTGTGTATATATTTTTAAATTTACTTTTATTACATCTATGTCAGACATATACAATATATTTTGATATACATATACACAGTGAAATGATTACTACCATCAAACTACATTCTATCACTTATAGTTGTTTGTTTATATTTTCTCATTGTTTCATTCTTCCAAATTTTTACTCTACTATTAAAGCTTTCTGTTTCTTCTTATTTATTATTTTCCATTCTCTAGCCATTCAGGAGTTATTCATCTTACTTCTACTTCACTGTTGGTAATCTTTAAATACATAAGCATATGTAATTAATGTTTCTCCATCAATCTCAATAATTAAACTGTCTCTAAGAGCTCCCCCTTCAGGAACCAGGCTAGGCATTTACAAGCTTCTATGTCTTCAGTGATTCCCTTACACTACACAGCATTCACCACAACATACACACAGCACCTAGCTTCTCTTGAAATAAGCTAGAATTTACTTTTAGACAAAAATGATTGCATTATGGTCCTTGCAGTTGAGGATCCTTTCTTAACCATTTCATTAATATTTCATAACTTATATTATCAATAATAATTTAATTGTAATATATTTTATTGAACTCATTACTCTCAGGTTACCAAATTTGGCTATCAGGTCACTTGGGGAACTTATTAAAAATACAGACTACTGGGACTTATCTCACAGGTTTGCACTTTCATAATCTCTCACTTTGGACTCCAGGAATCAGCATTTAAAGTCTCCTTGGCAGAATTCCCTTGCTTGTTATATTTTCATTTTTTTGATATTAATGATTACCAAAAATAATAGATAATAACCAAAAAGTCCTAAGAGGTGTGAGATGAGATCTCATGGTGGTTTTGATTTGCATTTCCCTGATGAATACTAATGTTGAGGAAGGATGTGGTGAAAAGGGAACCCTTAAACATTGTTGATGGGGATATACGTTGATACTATGCATTATAATGAACATACCATTATGCAAAACAGTAAAGATTCCTCAAAAAGTTAAAACAGAACAGTCATATGACCCAGCAATTCCACTTCTGGGTATATATCCAAAAGAAATAAAATAGCTCTCTCGAAGAGACAGTTGAACTTCCATGTTCATTACAGCATTATTCATAATAGCCCTGATACTGAAGAAATTGTGATACACACATCACAATTGTGGTATATATAAAATATAGCATATAATATTAATAGTAATATATAATAATATTCCACACAGCTGAACATTTTTCAGTCTTCAAAAAAAAATTCTGCCAGTTGCAACAACACCAATGAGTCTACAGGACATTATTATGCAAAGTGAAGTAAGCCAGGCACAGAAAGACAAATACTGCATGATCTCACTTATATGTGGAATCCAGAAGGGTTGAACTCATAGAAACAGAAAATAGAATGGTGGTTACCAGGGTACAGGTATGGGGATAACAGGGAGGTTTTGGTCAAAGGGCAAAAACTTTAAATAATTTCTGGATACCTAATGGATGAATGATTTCTGACCTAATGTATAGCATGGTGAATATAGTTAATAGTAATGTATTGTATACTTGAAATTTGCAAAAAGAGTATATCTTAAGTATTCTCACCACAACAAAAAAAAAGGTAATTATGTGAGGTGATGAAGATGTTAACTAACTTGATTGTGGTAATCATGCCACAATGTACACATATGTCAAAATAATCAAATTGTATATCTTAAATGTACGCAGTTTTTATTTTTCAATTATTCTTCAATAAAGCTGGCAAAAGAAAATGTCCTTAGGTGACTTTTTTTTTTTTTTTTAAGATGCAGTCTTGCTCTTGTCACCCAGGCGGGAGTGCAATGGCACAATCTCAGCTCACTGCAACCTCTGCTTCCTGGGTTCAAGGAATTCTCCTGCCTCAGCCTCCGGAGTAGCTGGGATTACAGGCGCCCACCACCGCACCCAGCTAATTTTTGTATTTTTAGTAGAGATGGGGTTTCACCATGTTGGCCAGGCTGGTCTCAAACTCCTGACGTCAGATGATCCACCTGCCTCAGCCTCCCAAAGTGCTGGGATGACAGGCGTGAGCCACCAGGCCTGGCCACCTTAGGTGATGTTAATGCAATCTGCCCAGGGCCAGTCTTGTAGCAGCATTTGTGACCCATATATCTTGCACCCCTTCTCATATTGTGACTTACTTGTGATACATTTTGACTCATTTTCATTTTGGCTACAGTACATCCTTAAGTCTCTCCCACTACCTCCTATTGTTTTATTTTGTTTTTTTTTTAAACAGTACATTTGCAGAATAGTTTGAGTTTTTTTATGTATCAAAATGCACATTTTTCCATCAAACATGAGCAAACTGTGTCTGGTGAGAGAATACTATGGTTGCAACCCCTTTTACTCACAGTTCTGAAAGGAATGTTGCATTGTCCACTAGCATTTTGTGTGGTAGATGAGAAACTGGATAACAGTCAAATTCTCTTTTCCTTGAAGGTAACCAATACTTTTTCTGTGTCAACTTTTGTATACATTTTCTCCTTACCTTGGAATTCAAAATTTCATCATGGTATGTCTAAAAGATTTTATTTTCATTAATCTTCACCAGCCTGTGGTGAGTTCATTTAATGTGAAGGCTTTAAGAATTAGGTTCGGCTTAGAGGAAATAGTAATCTATTATTTCTCCTTCCTCACATCTGTTCTCTATTTCTAAAATTCCTATTATTAGCTATGAGATGAGCCCCAAAACCTATCCTATGTGTGTCATCTTCTCTCTTATAAAATCTCTTTTCTACTTACAGTTATGCAAATTTGGTCAGCCTTCCAATTAATTAATTTGGTTTCCAGTAGCATCCAGTAGCATCCATTCTGATATTCACTATCTCTACTAAAGGGTATACTTTGTTGTTGTTCTTTTTTTCCTCAAGCAATCTCTCTTTCTTCTTTAATTGTGCTTTCCTTTTTTCTATTATTTCAATATTTTGGGGGGTACAGGTGGTGTTTCATTACATGGATAGTTCTTTAGTGGTGATTTCTGGGATTTTGGTGCACTCATCACCCAAGCAGTGTACACTGTACCCAACATGTAGTCTTTTATCCCCCATCTACCTCCCACCCTTTCCCCTGAATCCCCAAAGTCCATTTCATCATTCTTATACCTTTGCATCCTCATAGCTTAGCTCTCACTTTTAGTTCCTTAAGGAATCTCCATACTGTTTTCCATAGTGGTTGTGCTAGTTTATATTCTCACCAGCAGTGTAAACGTGTTACTTTTCACCACATTCATGCCAACATCTATTATTTTTTGACTTTTTAATAATAGTCATTCCGACTGGTGTGAGATGGTATCTCAGTGTGGTTTTATTTTGCATTTCCCTGATAACTAGTGATGTGAAGCATTTTTTCGTATGTTTGTTGGCTGTTCGTATATCTTCATTTGTGAATTGTCTGTTCACATCCTTTGTGCACTTTTTGATGGGATTATTAGGTTTTCTTCTTGAGTTCCTTGCAGATTCTGGATATTTTAGTCCTTTGTTGGATGCAGTTTGCAAATATTTTCTCCCATTCTGTGGGTTGTCTGTTTACTTGTTGATTATTTATTTTGCTGTGCAGAAGCTTTTTAGTTTAATTAGGTCTCATTTATTTATTTCGGTTTTTCTTGCATTTGCTTTTGGGTCCTTAGTCATGAATTATTTCCCTAAGCCAATGTCTAGAAGAGTTTTTCTGATTATCTTCTAGAATTTCTATGGTTTCATGTCTTATATTTAAGCCTCTGATGAATCTTGAGTTGATTTTTGTATAAGGTGAAAGATGAGGACCCAGCTTCATTCTTCTACATGTTGCTTGCCAGTTTTCCCTGCACCATTTATTAAATAAGGTGTCCTTTCCCCACTTTATGTTTTTGTATGCTTTGTGGAAGATCAGTTGGCTATGAGTATTTGGCTTTATTTCTGGGTTCCCTATTCTGTTCCATTGGTTTACTTGGCTATTTTTATACCAGTACCATGTTGATTTGGTAACTATAGCCTTGTAGTATAATTTGAGACAGGGTCTTGTTTTGTTGCTCAGGCTGGGGTGCAGTGGCATGATCTTCACTTACTGCAACTTCGGCCTCCTGGCTTCAAGCTAGCCTTCCACCTCAGCCTCCAGAGTAGCTGGGACTACACGTGTGCCCTACCACACCCAGCTAATTTTTGTATATTTTGCAGAGATGGGGTCTACCTGTGTTGCCCAGGCTGGCAAAAACTCCTGGACTCAAGTCACCCACCTGCCTCTGCTTCCCAAAGTGCTGGGATTACAGGCCTAAGCCACCACACCCAGCCCTGTTTTCTTATTGTTTCTTTTATTTGATAAATGTGATATCCTTCTGAGTTGGACAGGAAACTTCCATATAATTATTGTTCTCTCCTATATTCAACTTTAAATTTTCTCCAAACATTTGTGGTTATGGGCTTTGACAAGTGACATAGCCAGCAGAATAGCAACAGCATCTTTCTCCATTCCCTAAATTTGAATGACACACACTATTGAGTCAATAAACAGGTCAGAACAGCTCCCCCACATCTCTTTGCACAATGATAGCTCTGGAGACTCCTCAAGATTTGAGGTAGATGACTGGGGAGCCTTATGGGTTTTCCAGTTGTGGGACACAGTTTTCCTTCCTATATTATTTGATAGGTAGTTGGGAGAAAGAAAGATCAAAAACAAAACTAAAACAAAACAAAACCTGCTTAAATTGCCATCATGGTCTTATCCCCAAATTTATTGACAATAAAAGGATTCTGTTATCATTTAAAAACATGCATACATGTGCATATATGAGAACATGCATACATGTGCTGCATATATGAGAACATTCATAAGACATATTTTTTCAATAAATGGATAGAACTCTGAACAAAAACTACTTGATTCTTGATCAGATGGAAACCTCATGTTGATAAACAAAAATGAGTAATTCAAGTACAAACATAGTTGAAATCACAATGTGCCAAAATGAATATAATGCATATAGGAAAACTACACTAAATTATGTGGTATTTTATTATCATTCACACCTACACTACATTTAGTTTGAAATTTGAATTCTCACTGAAAAAGAATAAAACTAAATAAAAAAAATTCTAAGATACAATTTTAACAGACATAAGATCAATTTAAAATGGCAGTGGTTTTACCTTAATTTGGGGATGCAAACATTCTAATCAATCAATTTATGTCAAAGAACTGAGACAGATTATCCCAGGTTTATTTTAAAAGAGATTAACTGAGTTGACCTAAGTAGTTTATCTGATTACTGTCATGGAAGAACACTGTGCCCATCAAAACAGCAAGATACAGGAATTCCTCAACTCTAACATACACAAACCTCACAATTCGTAACTACACTGGCTCCTAGTATTTGATGTTTTTACTACTTAACATATTTAAAGTATGTCTTCTGTCCTCATCATACTTAGAGTTATCTTTTCACCTCTCATTTCAATCAGTCTTTTTCCAGAACTCGGAACTCCTCTGTGCTTTATTTCACCCGGAAAAAATTATGATTATGGACCAGTCTTACTCCAACATTCATGATGACTGGAGTTCACGTCAAAAGTGGAGTCATTCTTGACACCTCTCTCTGCCTCCGCCAACACACCAGTCACACACCAGGCTGGTTCCTTGTACCTCTTGTCTATTTCTCAGATGTCTCTCCGCCTCCACTGTCCCCACTCTATTACAAGCCATCCCTGACCCTGAGCAGTTCTCTCTGCTTCCTCTACTTGTTCTTCATGAAGCACTAAAATTATCTTTTTAAAAGAGCTGGTGATGATATTTTTCTGTGTATAGCCTTTCAATAACCTTCCACTTATTTTCTTATTATGCAGCCCAGAAAACTTACCATGGACTAAAAATTCATGTTCCAGCCCCTCCTTCCTTTCCATCCTTATCCTCCAGCATCCCCTTGCTTCAGCCACAATGACTTTCTATTCATCCCTAAAATTTCAATGATTTCCACTTCCTGTACCTCCTCAGATACTATCCCTTTAAAATAAAAAGAAATCTCCCCTAGGTCATGCCTAGCTAAGACTTACTTGTCTGAGAAGCCTCCATCTTTGACTCCCCTCTTTTACTCACTCATAATATTCACTTTAACCACTGAACACAACCATAAGTAAACAAAAGTATGATTAGTTATTTAGCTTCTATTCTCCCAACTCAGAACATAAGCTCCAGGCAAAAGGGATTATGCCTTCTTGTTCATCCTGTATCCTAAGGATCTGGTAGAGCTTTGTGTACAGAAGGAAGGTGTTCAATACATATTGATTGAATTTAGGAACCAAATGTGACGAATGGAAATCAAGGGGAGCTGCAAACTTAATAATACACACCCATATACATTCCTGAACCACCTGAGAGACACTCAACAAATGACAACAGATATCAAGCCCTTGCTGAGGAAGTTTAAGAGACCCCTTCTTTGGTTTGGAAACATTGTTAGAGCTGTGTGATGATACAAACATAAACAGGTGATCAGAGTGATGATTATGAGAGATGCAGCAATAACAGTAACAACTTGCTGAGAGCTTACTGGTGTTAGATGTCATGCAGTTGATGTGGAATCTGTCACTTATTCCACATCATAAATAACAGTGAGCAGTATTATAATCTCCATTTTAAAAATGTTCACACTGAGACTCAGAAAAGTTATTTGGCTTGCCTGAAGTCATAGCAAGATAACTAATATAAGGCCATCCAGGACATGAAGTTTTGTCTGACTCTGGATCCTTATAGCTCTTAACCAGTATACAAGACTCTCTCCTCATTTTGCCACCAGCTTATGTTTGACCTTGGCCAAGAGACCTCTCCTACTTAGTTCACAATTGCTTTTTCAGTAAAACGATGGTTTTAGTCCAGATGACCGCCAAACTGCCTTCCACCTCCAACATTCAAAAGAATGCATATTTATAGAGTCATAAAAGGATCACAGTGAGATTGACATTCAATGATAAAAAATTTAAAATTATAATTTAGTAACATGTTCTTCCCAGTCTACTTTAGCTTTTCCATAAGCAAATCAGGAAACTATGCATTTGACTAAACTATTATCTCTCAAGCCATTTTATTAATACAGGCATAAGAAATTAGGAAGACAGAGAGGAAACACAAAGCAAAGAAAAAGAATTTGGGTGAGTTTTGAAGTCCAATAACAAGAGAAAAGAAACAGTCATTTTCTAATTTGCAAATTACATAACCAGCCAAAGCAGGTGGTCCAAGGTTAAATAGAAATGAGGGCAAGGTTTGTTAAAGGATTAAACTAAATGTTTAAAAACAACAACGACACAAAAAACAGAAAACAAAAAACAAACAACAACAACAACCAAAAAAAAAACGAGCTGTATCAAATTGACCTTCTTATTCAGATAAAAAATGATTGTGGGACAAACGTAATCCATTCAAACATAACTTTAAAAATAAAACAAGATGTGTTAATGGCTGCTTATATATCTCATATTCTATAAATCATCTGCAAAAAAAAATACGGCCCACCTCACACAGTAAGATGCTGCAATAGTCCTCAGGGAAAGCAGTGAAGGGGAATGCTCAAAATGCTTGATAGATAGATAATCCATTTAATGTAAAATCTCCAGGGCAGGAAAATGAGATACCTTTCACGGCAACTATCTCAAAGCCAACCTTCTGGTGCCTTTTGTATCCTTTCCCAATGCTCAGAGACCCCTGCAATTCTTTCCCAATGTTCAGGTTGAACTGGCTTTTTTTTTTTTTTTTTTTTTTTTTGAGACGGAGTCTCGCTCTGTCGCCCAGGCTGGAGTGCAGTGGCGTGATCTCGGCTCACTGCAAGCTCCGCCTCCCGGGTTCAGGCCATTCTCCTGCCTCAGCCTCCTCAGTAGCTGGGACTACAGTCGCCCACCACCACGCCCGGCTAATTTTTTGTATTTTTAGTAGAGACGGGGTTGAACTGGCTTTTGTGTCACTTTTTGAAAAGCTTGAAAAAGTACACGATATAGGTCAGAATAAGTAGATAATTTATGCCTAACAATTTGTATTCTGTTTTGATATTGTTAAAATATTAAGAAAGTTCATAAGGAAGAGTCTGGGGCACAGATATAAGGTTCAGGGATATGTTGGGGCTTATTATCTTCTTTTAAAAATGCAAAAAATATTTAAGAGAGCAATGTGTTCATACGGAAAAGGGAAAGATTCTGGTAAAAAGTATACAGTATAATTCTGGAGCATCAGTCTTACACAACTCTCTCTCAGATCAGATCCCGTCTTGTGCTAAGAGAGTCAAGGTGCTCCAGGAAGAAGTTATAGGCTTGACACCAAGAGGTCTGACTTGTTCTGAGCCTTCATCTTTACCCCACTTGCTGCCTCTCAGGATTTCAACTTCATACACTAGAGCTCAGAGATTGTAAAATGAAAGCCTGTGAGTCAAATCTGGCTCACAGGTATGTCCTGTCTAGCCCACCAACGATGCCTACACTGACTATGCTTTAAAAAGAATGTTGAATTTGTTGCCAACATTTTTAAAGCTGGAGATTTCACTCTTCCGAAAACAAAACAAACAAAACAAAACAAATGAGGAGTAACAGATTCCACGCTTTTCTGCAGAAATTGAAGATCTAGAAACAATGGGTTCTCTTTCCCAAATGCCAAGAGTGAGTTAATGCTCACCAGCAGTGCGTGCCGCATGTTTTCTGGACTTTTTCTACGTAGGCTCAAAAACTCATCTATTCTGTGACTACTCTAATTCTCACATTTAGGAAACCTGCTGCTGTTTATGAATGCTGCTGATGTGGACATATTCACTTCCTTGTATCAGTGAGGATTCACTCCATTTCGTCTAGGTTCTTTTCAGATGTGGAAGATGAAACAATAAGAGAACAACCTGCCCAACCATTTTCATCTAAGGGGTAAGCATTTTATAATGGTTGTCTTTATTGCAGCAGCTGAATGTGTCCCCCATAATTATTTTACTGGTGTTTGAGACCACAACCACATTCATGTGGTAAGAAATTGTTAAATCAAAGCTTTTATTTCTTAATTATCAATGAAATATATTTTACGAAACATGGGGTATGTTTGTACTGAAATAATGATGGACAAATAATGAAGGATGGTAAACTTTTGGAAACATATCTAAACTTCTTACATTAATACTTCAGGGGAAAAAATTCTCCCTTTGTAAATCATTTGTTACAAGTTTCTTTTTATTTCTGGAACATAAAATTTGATCTGTCACTTTGCCACCCTGTACTATTTACCAGGGCTTAAAAGGCCCTTCACACATTTTCATTTCCCATATATGCAGCATATGCAAAATTAAAGAACATTATGTATGAAATCCTGGCAGCTTCTATTAAATTGAATTCAAAAATTCGTAATTTAGGGTTTGAGGTTGAGACTCCACTCTAATTTCATGATTAATGAAATTGTCCTTCCTAATTTGGGGTTCTTTTCATTTTGATAGATTTCTGAGAATGATTTTGTGTGTGTGTCAATTTATCCATGTTTCTTAAATGAAAACAATGATTTATTTGATACCGACGTGTGAAAGACTATTAATTTCTAAGAAAATCCAAAGAGAAAATTGTGAAGTCAGGAACAAAATCAAGATAAACTGAAAACATTCATTCAAAACTATAACTTAGTGATGAGAATTTGAAATTAGTATAGAGTATAAAAGTTACATTTATTGAACACCTCCTCTAGACCAGTATTGTTTTAAGTCATCTCATAGGACATTTTACTTGATTTTCACAAAAGCACATTTTTATAGATGAGAAAATACATTCATATCTTAGCTTGTTCAAAGTCATCCAGATAGTAACAGTGAAGTGAGATTTTGAACTCGAAAACTATTTCAAAGTTTTTTTCGTTTTTTCACTTCTATTTTCCTTTAACAGCTTAAGTCTCCATTGACTCCAGGAACTCCTTCCCTAAGCCATCTTTTCCTCAGATAGTTCTGAATAATCCCATACAGTTTTGCCAACTCTCTTCTCACTACCCCCATAAACACATGTACACTAGACTTCCCCACCTGTCTCATTTTTCGTCGGAGTGCACACCTCCTCCCTCTACCTTCATACCGCATATCTTTAAAATCCTCCTCCTCTAAGAAGCCATCACTCATCAATCTCAACCCAGTCTCACATTTATTATCCACTAGGTCTTATGTAATCTCATTATATTAATGTGTGCTTACTTCATTTATTTTACTTTTAAATATCTTCTTCCATTTTTAAATGTGTAAGACAGAAATTTCAGAACAGGAACCAGAGCTTCTCTTTCTTTAGTCAAGACACATTAGACTCGATGACACACATATCTCAAAATGAAATCTATTTGGTAAACCGACGAAACAGAAGTGCAAGGAGGCAGGCAAAAAGAAAAGGAAGAAGGTCATTAGGAAAACTGGAAGGAAGAGGTACAGACATGCAGATGAGAAATATTCATGATCCCAAAACGGTTCCCAGAGACAAAATAAGCATCCCAGAGGGTCAGACTTCCCTTTCCCCAAATAGCCAGGAATATCCCTAGCAATCCATAGCTCTTAGTAATCTCATAAGGAGTGATTGGATCATGGTCTCTTAATACACATCATCCTTCTTCATGGTGTCTTTCAACTGCAGAACTACCAAAACTGGGGCCAGAAGATTCACATATTCCTATCCTAACTCTGCCCAGACTTAATGCTATGTTGGTGAATAACTTGCCTTCTCTCTGCCTCCATCTCATCTCTAAAACATTTACCGACGGTCTACAATGGATCTTACAGACCTATGCAAACAAATGCCTCTCCAAATCGGGCTTCATGTACAGTTGTATTTCTCATTTTTCCGATTTATCTCTTGATGTCCCACATGCATAATGGACAGGAAGTCTACCGAGGACATCCACACCAGGGAGTAGACAGAAATCCGATCACTGCCATTGCTTATCGCTGCCACACGGTGGCGCTACTTAAGGACGCTGCTGAGGAAGGCGCTGGACAATGAACTCTACTGTATACAGGTTTTTGCACAGACCCCACATGGCCTATGAAGAGCAATTTCACTTCCTGAATGCTAAGCTCATTGAAGACGCCCAGCACTTGGGCTTCCAAGGTTCCCATGGTTCCGTTTTTTGAATCCCACAAATAGCCACCTCCTAAGTCCCCAGCTGGTTATGGAAGCACTGAGACAGGAATGGCTCTGGCACCTACTATCTCTCCAAAACTTCATTTCTTTTCCCTCAAAGATACTAAGCATTTTTGCTTTTCACCCTGATTATACCCCTTCTGAAGCAGCGATGCCATTGGCCTGCCCTCAGGGGAAAATCTCACATAAATGATTCTAAGGGGAGTGATTCTGAACTGTCTTACTGGAGAAGAGAAAAAGCAACCCGAGCTAACCACCCCCTCATCTATAAAACAATGTATGAACTATGTTAAATGTTTTGATGGAAAAGCAAAGGTGCTATAACAACACAGTCGAGGGAATCCTGCTGTAGGCTGGAGGGTCAAGAAGGTGGTGCTTTCTGAGGAAATGGCATCTATTCTGAGATCTTAAGGATGAACAGGAATCATTTGGAGGCATTTCACATAAAATGCACCACAGTTCAAAGACTCTGGTGCAGACAAAAGCTAGTTCTGTTGGAGGAAGCAAAAGACCAGTGTGGTTTCACAGTAGAGAGCACGGGGAGAGTGAGAAGATGAACCCAACCTGGAGGTCCAGATCACGTGGCGCTTGGCTAGCATGGTCACCAAGACCCTTCTCGATCACTGTTTTAGGATTCAGTGCCCACTGGCGACATCACTGAAATACTTAATTCACTTAAAACACTTAATTCACTTAAAAACAGTTTTCAGTCAAGTCAGGCAAAAGAAAAACAGCTGTGTTCACAAAAGAAAAAGAGCTGTGTTCTATAATACATAGATTGTTGTAGGTGCCCTCTGTTCTTATACCCAATCTGCTGAGGAGCTGCTCCTGGGGGACTCCAATGTCTCCGATCTCACCAAAGTCACCTCCCAGGTATGGATAATCTGTGTTCACATGTCCTGTGGCACCAGGTGTCCCACACCCCCATAAAAGAGCCTCTGCAATCAGAAGGTAAGAGGTCAGGTAATTGAGTCAAATTTTCATTGCTGCACAGGAATTAATTAATGCAGGCAGGTAAGCACTGGAATAGAGAGAGACAGAGATGGGGAAATTAGGTTTAAAATTAGCTTTCTGAACATAATCAGAAGATTATGTATAAGGTTTACTGTATTATGATCCCAAGCTTTTTCTGAAAACAAATCTTTCGGGGAAAAATAGTTAAATTAAAATGGCAAGATGCCAAAGTCTAGGTCACAAAAACACTTAACAAATTTTGAAAGGTATCTGAAGGAGATGGATGATGGGAGAGGTTTTTTGTTATTGTCAGATTTAGGACACTAGTGTTTTTCTGCCATCTATCAAATCTATTTACCATGAGCAGGACTTTTTTTCTCCGGGCAGGCCCATACAGATAGAGATTCTAGTGATTTCATTTCCTCCGTATTTCTGGTACTTTTGTGGATCACACAGAGGATGATTAAATGGCTTTTCTGTATTGTTTGTTAAATTTGACTCTTCCCACGAATTGGGGGTGGTTCCCATGGGAACCTCTGAACGTGGAATAAGAGCAAAACAGATCGCAGACAATCATTCAAGTCTCTATTGAAAGCATACTTGGCAAAATACTTTATTCACTATTTCTGTAGAAGCAATTCTCTATACATAGAAATCTGAGATCTAAGGAAGTAAAAGTCTGTTTTGCCGTTGTTGTTTAATGCTTATCCCAACTAAAGATCTTAGTACTTATTCCACTTTTTCAAAAAGTTATTTTGCACACAGATTCAGACAAGGATATTATGCCAGAAACCATCTCTAATGTCACTTGAGCAAAATACGCCACTGTAGATTGAATGGTCCAGGATGGAAGAGAATATATTTTTGGAAAGGAGAAAAATTACCATATCCTTTTTTTTTTTTTTTTTTTTGAGACAGTCTCACTCTGTCACCCAGGCTGGAGTGCAGAGGCACAACTGGCTCACTGCAAGCTCTGCTTCCTGGGTTCAAGCAATTCTCCTGCCTCAGCTTCCTGAGTAGCTGAGGATTACAGGCGCCCACCACCACACCCGGCTAATGTCCGTGTTTTTTGTAGAGACGGGGGTTTCACCATGTTGGCCAGGCTGGTCCCGAACTCTTGGCCTCAAGTGATCCTCCCGCCTTTATCCATTGTATCATAGACAACAGGAATTATTTCAAAAAATAACAGAATATAAATGTTAATACATTAACCAACATATATTGCTTCAAACAAGTATGATTTACATAAGGTAGAGCTAAAGAGAAGTTACAAAAATAATTCTCATATACACTTGTGATTTTTCATTTGATCACAAAAACTTTTTTAAGTTCCTTAAGCTAAAGATCCCACACTGCTGTCTACCTAATACCATTACCACTATGTGAAATTTACACATGACTTTCCACATTTCCGGGGCTACAGCTGAAGCCAACACACTCTCTCACCTAGGAAACAGAAATAGCCTCGTAACTGTTCTGCTCTCTTTCACCCCAGATACTTCTCTATATAGCAGCCAGAGCAATATCTAAAAGACAAATAGATCATTGTTTAAACACTTCAACTACCTCCCACTTCAGAATAAAGTACACTTTTACTATGGTTTAGCACTCCCTTTATGAGGGGGGCATTGTTTAATTGCATTTCTATCTCCTTCCCACAAACTCCTCAAAAAGTTACTTTGCTCTCTATCTCCAATTGCTCTCTGCCGATATTCATATTTAAAATCACTCTAATCAGGTTTGCACCTCCAACACTCCCATAAAACTGTATTTATGAAAGTCAAGAATTCTCCCAAAGTTACCACATCTAACGACCAATTGTTGGCAGTTGCCTTTGACATCGTTTGTCACTTCCTCCTCCTAGATACTGTTTTCATCCATTTCGTTTGTAGGGCATTTTCCTTCTTCCTCGTGGGTTGCTCCTCTTCTTCCAGACATTGTAACGATGTAGTAATGCTATCTTCGGTCACCCCCTCTACTACATTCACTCCCATGGTGATCTCATTTGCCTTGAGGTTTTAAATACCATTGGTATGCCAATAACTCTTACATTTCTGTCTCTATTCAAGACTTCTTCTCAACTCCAGACTCTTATATCCAACTCCCTATTTCACTTCATTCCCTGGATTCTCTATTATTGAGCTATTGTCACAAAACTTCTGCATAACAGACCACCTCCAAATTCATTGACTTACAACAGTAGCTATTAATGCTCCTGAATCCGTAGGGTCTGGTAAAATCTAAAGCAGGCTCCACGGGCAGCCCTCCTTCCAACTGTGGGATGAGTTGGGCTTAGCTGGGGTGGCTCTGTGTCACTTGCATTCACTTGGTGTCCAGGCTAAGAGGGCAAAGGCTGCCCCAGGAAAGCTCTTCTCATGATAATGACTGAATCACAAAAGGCTGAGCCTGACCTGTGAGTACATTTCAGTCCCCTTCTTCTGTCTCACCTCGACATGACCCACCGGCCAGAGCCAGTCATACTGCCAAGCCTAACTCAGGAAAGCAGATACAGAAGTATGCCCTGGGAACAGTGGGTGTCTCCCACTTTACACAGCCACTCCTCACCCCATCCAATCCTGTTCCAGCACTAGTCTTTCCCATCTCAATCTTCTATTTTTTCAGGACAAAACACTTGGCATCACATCCTGGATTCTTCTTTCTCTCATACTTCACTTCTGAAGCCTTCTAAATATATTCAGAATCTGGCAAAGTCCCATCATCTCTACCATGCCCCTGTAAGAGCTACCGGAGTGTGGCTCATGGCTTATTCCATTATTCTGCAAACAAGTCACCCTGCTCCTAACTTGGCTCCACGCGCCCCCCCCCCAGTCTATGCATCCCAAAGCCACCTACCAGACGGCACCTCATATCAATCAAACTGAAGTCCTGACAGTGGTTTATAAAGACTGGCCTGATGCCACCTCGAATCACTTCTCTAACCTCTTTTCCCACCTCACTCATCTCACTCACTCTGTTCCAGTTATAGAGGCTTTCTTGAGGCTCTTTGAACAAGCCAGGCCTACTACTACCTTATGACTTTTGTACTAGCTCTTACCTGTGCCTGGTAATTCCTTCTCCCACGTGCCCATCTGACAAACTCACCCCGTCTCCTTCAATATTTTGTTTAAATGCCACCTGCTCTATGAGACCTACCTTGACCTCACTATTTTACACTGTAACCCACTCACTCCTGCACTCCTACCTCCCTGCTTACACACACTTTTTGTAACACTGATCAGTTAATATTGTACATAATTTACTTAGAAAAGATCATGCATTATTGTCTTAGTCTGTTGCTGATAACAAAATAAATTGAAACTGGGTAATTTATAAAGAAAATACATTTATTTCTTACAGTTATGGAGGCTGAAAACAGAGAGGCCACATCTGGTGGGGGCGTTCTTGCTGGTGGGGACTCTCAGCAGGGTCCCAAGGTGGCACAGGGTGTCACATGGCTGAGTGTCCTAGCTCAGGTCTCTTTTCCTTTTCTTACAAAGCCACCAGTCCCACTTTCATGACAACTCATTAGTCCATTAAGTCATTAATCCATTAATCCATGAGTGGATGAATCCATTCTTGAGGGCAGATCTCTGAGGGTCCAATCACCTCTTAAAGGCCCCACTTCTCAATTCTGCTACATTGGGGATTAAATTTAAACATGAGTTTTGGAGAGGACAACTATGCAAAACATTGCAAATATGTTGGCTGATGTATCCCAAGAACCTTGGATAGCACCTGGAACATAGATGGCTACAAAAATGTATTCAGTCATTTATCCCCTTTCTCAGCCAGACTGAGCTTGTTTTGGCCCCAGAGCCCTGGCCCATGCTGTTCCTTCTGCCTGGATACTTCTTTGTTCAGACAGTCTCTTAGCTGCCTCCCTGTCAGCATTCAAATCTCTGTCCACATACCACTTCCTCATAGACATTTCGTCCTTCTTGCCTCTTAGTCCCATTTTCCTATTCATCGTTTTCTTCATGCTTCCACATAGTCAAAAATATTTACTTGTTGGGCAAGAGAGGTGGCTCATGCCTGTAATCCCGGCACTTTGAGAGGCTGAGGTGGGCAGATCACTTGAAGTCAGGAGTTCCAGACCAGCCTGGCCAACATGGCAGAACCCCGTCTCTACTAAAAAGACAAAAATTAGCCATCTAAAAAAATATATTACTTGCTTACTAGCTATTGTCTGTCTTCTCCTATGGGGTCCATGAGAACACGGAATTTGTCCATTTTGCTCATCCCTGTATCCTCAACTTACTTATGATAGTTCCCAGTGGACCAGTAGGAACTCAAAAAGTATCTTCTAAATAAATAAACATCCTCCCCAAAAGAGAAAGCAAACAAATCTTGTCCCCCTAATGTGGAAGAAAAATGGTAATTGCATTGAAGGGAGGGCAAGCTTTAAGAAATTAAACAGAGTGAACATGAGTTTTGTGGTTAAACAGAATGTTCTCCAGTTTAGTCATCCTTAAAAGCTGCAGGAGAGTGCCCTGCTCTTCCAAGATAACATGCTTGAGAATGACTTTAAGAGTAAAACCAAGAAAAATAATCTTCTGGTGCTCATTTTAGGTTGAGTAATTTCCTCAATAAGAAAACATGCATAAAATGAACAAGCAAGTTATCTGATGTTTCAAATGATTAAGTGCAAGCTGAGATAGCTTTGAAGTAGCTGCTACAGAATCCCCACGGGAGGATCTGTAGACAAATAATCAGCCTGGCCCATAGAAATAGATTTCTCCAACAAGGGGGAAAAAAATGGAAAAACATATGTCTTACAACTGGTACAGATACTTACAGTTTCAAATATCCCAAAAAATTGCAAAGAAAAAAAGAAATATTAATTTTCCAAGAATGTTCAGAAGTCTATTTATGTTAAGAAATAAGTTGGTTTAGGATATATTACAATTAATAAACAACTAATATTTAGCTGACATTTTTATTTTTTTACTTATTAAAAACACTGTTATAGATGCTTTATATGGATTTAACAGTGTTCTATGAAGTAAATGATGTATCACTATATTAGAAATGATGAAACAGAAGCAGAAATAATTGAGGCAACTTTGCTCTAGAGCATATGCTCTTAACCTCTGTGGTAAATGCTTCTTAAAGGATAATATCAATTAATTGAATGCTCACAATGTGTCAAGTATGTTGCTAAGCATTTTGTAGAATATCACATTTTAAATGTATATGAATAAACCTAATCATTACATTTAAACTTTAACCTTGCATATATTCAGCTTACTTGGTAACACAGGAAAAAAAAAAAAAAAGCTATGCCCACCCCATTCCCTGTTGAATTTGCATTGAAACTCAAAGGTCTGCCCGACAACCTTGTAGAAATAATTTTTGGTTATTTCACCAGCATGAGTCAGGCTTCTGGTTATGTTATCAGCATGAGGAAGTGAAAATACACAAGTCAATTATACAACCTGCAACTACACAACCTGTAGTTGCACAACCTACTACTACACAACCTGGTTATTGTCTTTATACTAAACATTAAATTAATTTTATGTCACAGGGAAAAGTCATTGCATCAAATCATATAAATGTAAACATCACTATTCTTAAAAACTGCAAGCTTCATAGCATTTATAAATACAGATTAAAAAATTACACATGACCTAGAGTAGTATCTACATAGCATGCTGTTTTAAAAACATCAAATAGTGTTACAGAATGTCAAGCAAAATTTCCTGTGGCCTGAGGGAATGCAATTTTCTAACTGTGAAGGTCTCCATCTTCAGCATATAAACCTGAAGGTGCTTTTAGGGGACAGCAGTAAAAATGTGAGCTAGTGGGGCCTCTGAAGTATGCATTCATCTCAAATTGACAATTTATGGTCAGTAACATACTTCTCAATGTATCTCTCTACAGACTAAAAGTTGCCATTGAACTTACCCTCATATAAATGTGCTCTGCATGAAAACAGACAAATAGAAGTGTGTACCCCTTAGAACAAAATAAAACCACTGCGTATGATCATGGGATTTCTACAATATTAGCAGTCTTTGCACTACTCCACTACTTGACCAAATCTGAAGGCCACCAGAAGGCAGACGGAGCATTTCTGAAATGATATAATAACCTAATAGCTGACCCAAAAGTTTCACACACTGGGAAATTTGCCTGATTCACTGATATCACACACACAAAAAACCTCTCAGATTAGAGCAGAACCAACAAAATATATAAAACTCGATAGAAGTAAAGAAAGTTTATAATACTTCAGTGTTTGAAATTACAGTAAGAGAATTAATGGATTTACTACATACACACACACACACACACACACACACACACACACAGTCACGGCAGAAAGGGGATGTAACGTTCAATTGACATCCAAAGGTAATTCCGCTAAATGTTAAAAAGTATTAAATATACATTTCACAGAAAATTACATTTGTCCTTGACTTTTGCTTGTCTCTGATCCACATTATTAACACATCATAATACAATATAAATGCCACACATTGGAACTGTCCCAAGGCATCTAGTTATATGGAAGGAGCGGCGCATTAACATTCACCGACTCATTTAATTTCGTCATCTGATAATTATTAAGTCCATTTATCAAGCCTCATAAGATTTACACAAACTGGGTAATTTTACCCTACTGTCACAGCCCAAGAAACAGTGTACATTTAAAACCAGAAGTTAGAAAATTACAGTTAGACCTAGTAATATGTTTTTCTTTTTTTTCTTTTCTTTTTTTTTTTTTTTTTTTTGAGAAAGAGTCTCGCTCTGTCACCCAGGCTGGAGTGCAGTGGTGCAATCTCAACTCACTGCAACCTCCACCTTCTGAGCTCAAGTGATATCTACCCCAGACATCTGAGCAGCTGGGACTACAGGCACACACCACCAAGTCCGTCTAAGTTTTTAAAATTTTCTGTAGAAACAGGGTACCCCTATAATGCCCAGGCTACTCTCAAACTCCTGGGCTCAAGCGACCCTCTCACCTAGGCCTCCCAAAGTGCTGAGATTATGGGAGCGAGCCACTGTGCCTGGTCTTACTGTTTTCCTGAATAATCTTATCTGAATGTGTCCAGCTTCCATAGCCCAAGAAGCAGCGTATGTTTAAGGTGAAATCTGCAGAATTGCAATCAGTCCCACTACTATTTTCTGAATTATCATTAGAGATAAAGTCCCACCACCAATCAACCATATGGGAGCCATGAAATAATTCCAACTTGAGACACACGATACATGCCTTAAGGTAAGAAGAAAAACAGCACTAGGAGCCAGCTTTAGAGAAATCAATATCAATAGAAGTAATGTGGGAGTGAAAGAGAATCAATTAGAAGAGTCACAATGAAACAGACAAGGAATTTGAAAACAGGAGAGGAGTTTTTAATGAGGACAGATGGACTGGGAGAAAAGTCTTCTAGGTAGAAGATACAACACAAGGAAAGACACAGAGCCTGGAAATTGTGAGATCCATTTGGGAAAAGGCCATCTTGTTTGATCAGAGCAGTAAGTATGAAATACAGAGAGGACACTGAAAGGAAGCACATCTCCAAAGGGAGACTAGAATTGTGTCATAAAGGCCTCAATTCAGGCTGAGGAGCCTATGACTAATTTGAAAGATAATGGTGAGCCAGTGAAGCCTGTTGAGATGGGAAATAATGGGATTGAAGCATTGACTGAGAAAGACCTCACTGGCACCTCTACAAAAAATGGGCGAGGAAGGTTAAACAGTGGAGGACTGGAAAGGGGGAAATATGTGTTGGAAGATGTTACCATAGGTGGTCATAAAAAATAATTAACAAATAAAAGTCATTTCCATTTATGATACATAAAACTTAATGAGCCCCTAGCTTCTGGTCTGGCTTCTAGAGTACTTAATGTTGGTCTGTTAAAATTACCGCGATTTTTTTTTTTTTTTTGCTAGTGTTAATTTGTTAATTTGCTTTTATTTTTTAGTCCAAGATATGAAGAACACACATGGTTAAAATCAGAAATAGCATGAAAATCCAAACTAAAGGGCTGGAATGCTCCTCTGATGTATGCTGAGGGTAGAAAAATAATAGTAATTAAAAAATAAAGTGCTGGAATACTTAAACAATTAGACATTTTCCATAGTACTACGGAATGAGGCCAGGCGCAGTGGCTCACTCCCGTAATCCCAGCACTTTGGGAGGCCGATCACTTTGGGAGGCCGAGGTCAAGAGATCGAGACCATCCTGGTCAACATGATGAAACCCCATCTCTGCTAAAAATACAAAAATTAGCTGGGCATGGTGGTGAGTGCCTATAGTTCCAGCTACTCGGGAAGCTGAGGCAGGAGAATCGCTTGAACCTGGGAGGCAGAGGTTGCAGTGAGCCAAGATCGCGACTGCACTCCAGCCTGGGTGACAGAGTAAGCCTCCATCTCAAAAAACAAAACAAAACAACAACAACAAAAAAAAACTGTGGAATGAAGTGTGAGCTCTAAAAACAAAAGAAAGTGATATTTACTAATTATCTGCTAGGTACCAGGCTTTACAACTTCCCTGAGAAGTATTGATAGTCACCATTTTACAGATAAGGTGACATATAACTAACATATATCAGGGAAGGGACCAGACCTCTCTGGCTGAAAAGTCATATCATCTTTTTTTTCCACCACACTACATTTGAACAAATGATAAACTGCAGGCTATAACCATTAGGGAGTTAGGAAATCAATATTGTGGGTCATGACCAGTATATAATTTACAATAGGATAAAATGTAAAATATCAAGTGAGCACTGATTATAATAAGGGTAACTAATATTTTATGAACTGTTAGTTTCATATATATGTGTTTGCATGTGTGCATTTACTGGAACAGGATATAAAATATATTTACTATTTTAGAGAAGAGCAAAACAAATTGGAAATCTACTATATAGATACTATATACATAGATATTATTGTAGACAGTAATATCTATCTACAACATATAGATATTGCTCAGGTTACCTTTAGAAATAAATTTTAGTCTAATCAAAAATACTTCAATCCGTAGTAGCTAAAAAAAAAAATACTAACAGCAGTTACTCTAGGTTTAGCATATGATGACAGAATTAATAAAATAGTCAATTAAATTATTCACTAAAGCTACAGTAAACAAAAATCAATAATTAACATCAATAGAAGTCTTAGCTTCCTATGTACTCCTCAGATACAGATGAAAATATTATTTTAAAAATAAAATAAATATAAATTAAAATAATGTAGCAATTTTACCTGTTTTCCAAATGATTTCTAAATTTATGTAGCTATTTTCTTAAAATGGTTAATTATCAATTCTCAAATAAAAGTATTAAAGATTAAAAAACAAAACTAATGGCAAGACTTCATTAAAAAAAAAATAAGAAGCATGATTCCAGTGTACTAATTACAGCATCCTGAGTTTGTTTTCTAGTCTATTATGCTAGGTTATGTGACCTTTGTCAAATTACTTAAGGCTTCTAATCCCCAAATATTCTTATATTAAAAGTGGGAATGATAATAATAATATATTTCATAAGGTAGATAAGGAGAAACCCTATGTAAAGTGCTGAGCAAGAATGCCAAGCTCTTAGAAAATGTTCAACAAATAGGATTGAAATTTTATTTCATGTATAATGCTCGGCATGATTAATTTATGCCAAAAGCCAATTGTTGCTGCCAGTAAATTTCATAATTAAACTGAATGTGAGGCGGAATCGTAAAAGCTAAAGTTTGAGGATATTTCACCTTATTCCCGATTTTTCTCAATCTGCCAGTCCTTTCTTGTCTTCTTGCTCTCTGTGAACTTAAAAAAATTAAAAGCTCAATCTCACTTTGCTGCACTATTATGTTTTGTATGATTATTTCCAAGCCTCTAACTGGCAAAGCCTTGATTCTCAGTCCTGAAGGATTAACAGTAGCACAGGGAGTGCAGAGAGATGCAATGTGACAAGGCCAGAGTTGCTAGGCCTGCAACATGACCAACGGTAGCTTAAAATTCCCTAAATGGGTTCAGATCACTGTGGTATGATAAATGTGTGGACTGCTTTATAAAGAATCACGTAACAGTGATTTATTTCTGGGGAGGAACAAAATGCCAACAGAATTAATTTGATGAAGTGACAAGAGAACACAGACTTTAGTTGTGGGTCACAAACGCTCTTCATCTTTCTGCTACTATATTTCCAAATGAGCAAAGGAATTGTGAAGTTGAAAACCACTGTCTTTGGGGAGAAAATTATGAATAAGAAGCCCAGAGCACCAGAGAGAACCTCCACCTGAACATCCACTCTCTTGAGACCACCTCCCTCCAATATTGTTTTCATCAGCAGTGCTTTCCTAGGGGGGAGAAAATGACGTATATCATGGTACAAAACCCTTATTGTGGTATCCGATCTTCCCTGCACATATATTCTTATTTATGTCAGTAAAATAAATCCAACATGAACAGGATGGCTTCGATGTTGAGAAATCCCTCCTGAGAAACTCTGGGCAGATTTTTCTCTCTTAAGAAGCTTAGAGTTGATATGGCTTTGATAGATACAATTCCAATTTTTGATTTAATTCAATAAACTTAATTGAGAACTTGCTATGTGCTGGGCACTGGTTTATCTTTGAGTTCTCCATTCCAGGTTTAAGAATAATTATTAACATTAGGATGTGGGGTCAGAGGGATGAGTACAATACAAGTCATGTCCTTAGTAATCCATGTCACTGTGTAGGCAGAGTTGAATTAACTACTATAGTTAGGCGAGTGTCACATGCAACCCTTTCAATGATCCTTTGCCACCCATCCCTGAACCCCTTGATCTGCGTGTCCAGCCAAGGTTGATGATCCTTCCACAAGAAGAACAATTCTTCACTCTAGTGCGTGTCTTTCCCTTTTAGAAACTCTATGAAAATCCCATAAGGTAGGAACCAACAAAGTCTAAGACACCATCAGTGGGAGTGATTAATCATGGGAACTGTCAACTTAAAACTTCCAAGTAAAAGAAACTCATTTTACTGACCTACAAGTGGGAGAGTAATTTTAAGGCTGGAAGCTAGACCCTTCAGTATCCAGAAAAATTCCCAGACCTGATATGTAAGCTGTGGCCAAAGAAACAGATCACAGGCCACACTAAAATTGTGAACTTCATGGCAATTGCTCCAGTCCCACCAGCTCCACATACCTAAATCATGAAGGCTTGATAGGTAGGTATGCTCATCTCCTACACCCTCTATTTCTTTCTCACCTGCAGAAGAAAGGGATGGAGCTTTGCTCATGTCTAATTCTACTTTATCTTCTTATTTCAAAAATATTGCTGTAAACTCAGAAAGGAGGCTCAGAACCCTTACTTCCCCTCACACTATTTGCTGCTACAGTTCAACTATGTACGCCTGAGTAGCCCTAAAAAGTAACCAAAATATTATGGTAAATCAATTCCACCAAACTTGAGTTAGTCATTAAAATTAGTCACGGATACCTTTAATTAGCATCTTACCTTTAATGGCTCATGGCAATGTAAGAACTCAGGCCCTGGAGGACACAGCACAGCAATTTGCTTACTGATTCTGCACTTATAACAACAGAATGTTGGGCAATCATTTAACTCTAAACTCAATTTCTTCATCTACAAATCAGAGATAATAATAACTCATATGTTTGTAAATAAAGAACAGGGTGCAATGCCTAGCACACAACATACATTTAACAAATATTTATCATTGATAAATTAGTAGAATGGTATAATAAGAGGAGTGAGAATTTAGACGTTGATGATCTGGGCTCAAAATTACAATCTGCTGGTGATTCTCTGAGCCTCAGTTTTTTGTTTTGTTTTTTTTTTTTTTTGAGATGGAATCTCTCTGTGTCTACCAGACTGCAGTGCAGTGGCACAATCTCGGCTCACTGCAAGCTCCGCCTCCCAGGTTCACACCATTCTTCTACCTCAGCCTCCCAAGTAGCTGGGACTACAGGCGCCCGCCACCATGCCTGGCTAATTTTTTGTATTTTTAGTAGAGACAGGGTTTCACCATGTTAGCCAGTATGGTCTCAATCTCCTGACCTCGTGATCCACCTGCCTCGGCCTCCAGATTTTTTATGTCTAAATCAAGAATAGTATCACCTCCTTCTAAGGAGAATAATAATCTGATTAATGATTAATTAAGGAGAATATGAATCTGATAATATTCTTAGCTGTTGTGAAAATTAAACAAGAAAATGAGCATTATTGAACCTAACACAGTTTTGGCACATAGCTTATGCAAAATCAGATTGACAAACTTTGGTTTAACTTCATTAGCCACCAAAATATTTGTGAAGATAACTGCAAACCAAATCCACAAATAGAATAAGACAAACAGAACAGTTTTATTAATTGATCTGCCCATGGTTAATTCCAAGTAACAAAGAAAATGGGAAACAGAAAACAGAAAAAAATCCAGTTTCTAAAACGAACATGAACCCAAAATCATGAGATGGTCAGCAAGGCTGTACGGCAGTACAGTGAACCATCCAGAGAGAGTGAGCATGGTGCTCCCAGTGATCTTGAGAAAAATCGCTTACGTAATGAAGGCACAAAGCATGGCATACATTTGAATCTAGTTGAGAGAGAAATAGAGGTTAGGGCCATAGAGCACTCATTTTGCTCCTTCAGAGGAGAGTAGAAGTAAAGTACAGTGTCATTGCCTGGCAATTGCAAAAAATAGAGGCAGCCTATTTACAATATTTGAAAGTTACATGGAAATTCACTCCTTAATTCTCTCTCAAGATGTCACATTATATTCCTGAAAGCAACCTTAGTTTCCACGATGTCCTCCTTCTCTGCTTCTTTCTTCTCCTCCTACTCCTCCAGCCCCCTCTCCTCCTCATTTTTGTTCTTCTGTCATTTGCAGAGGCAGCTGTAGTAGTTTGTAAACTGGCAATGGAGCAGACGATTTAAAAGGGAGTGAAAAATGAAAGCATTTCAGCTGGGCACAGAGGCTTTCGCCTGTAATCCCAGCAGTTTGGGAGGCCTAGGTGGGCAGATCACTTGAGGTCAGGACGTCAAGACCAGCCTGGCCAACATGGTGAAACTCCATCTCTACTAAAAATACAAAATTAGCCAGGAGTGGTGGCGGGCACCTGTAATCCCAGCTATTGGGGAGGCTGAGGCAGGAGAATCGCTTGAACCCAGGCGGTGAGGTTGCAGTGAGCTGTGATCATGCCATTGCACTCCAGCCTGGGCAAAAGAATAAGACTCTGTCTTTAAAAAAGAAAGAAAAAAAATAAGAAGAGGGGTTGGGAGCAAGATGGCCAAATAGGAAGAGCTCCAGCCTCCAGCTCCCAGCGCGAGTGACACAGAAGACAGGTGATTTCTGCATTATCAACTGAGGTACCGGGTTCATCTCACTGGGGAGTGCCGGACAGTTGGCGCTGGTCTGCAGATGCAGCCCAACCAGCAAGAGCTGAAGAAGGGCAAGGCATCGCCTCACCTGGGAAGCAAAAGGGGGAAGGGAATCCCTTTTCCTAGCGAAGGGAAACTGAGACACACAACACCTGGAAAATCGGGTAACTCCCACCCTAATACTGCGCTTTACCAATGGTCTTAGCAAATGGCACACCAGGAGATTATATCCCACACCTGGCCCGGAGCATCCCACGCCCACAGAGCCTCCCTCATTGCTAGCACAGCAGTCTGAGATCTAACTGCAAAGCAGCAGCGAGGCTGGGGGAGGGGCGCCCGCCATTGCTGAGGCTTAAGTAGGTAAACAAAGCCTCCAGGAAGCTCAAACTGGGTGGAGCCCACCTCAGCTCAAGGAGGCCTGCCTGTCTCTGTAGACTCCACCCCTGGGTGGAGTCTGACAGCTGTCTGACAGCTTTCAGGAGGGCAGTGGATCTCCCAGCATGGAGGTTGAGATCTGAGAACGGACAGACTGCCTGCTCAAGTGGGTCCCTGACCCTGAGTAGCCTAACTGGGAGACGTCCCCCACTAGGGGCAGACTGACACCTCACACCTCACACGGCGGGGTACACCCCTGATACAAAGCTTCCAGAGCAAGAATCAGACAGCAGCACTCGCTGTTCAGAAATATTCTATCTTCTGCAGCCTCTGCTGCTGATACCCAGGCAAACAGGGTCTGGAGTGGACCTCAAGCAATCTCCAACAGACCTACAGCTGACGGTCCTGACTGTTAGAAGGAAAACTAACAAACAAAGGACACCTACACCAAAACCCTATCAGTACGTCACCAGCATCAAAGTCCAAAGGCAGATAAAACCACAAAGATAGGGAAAAAGCAGGGCAGAAAAGCTGGAAATTCAAAAAATCAGAGCGCATCTCCCCCTCCAAAGGAACGCAGCTCATCGCCAGCAATGGATCAAACCTGGACAGAGAATGACTTTGACGACTTGAGAGGATAAGGCTTCAGTCGATCAAACTTCTCAGAGCTAAAGGAGGAACTAAATACCCAGCGCAAAGAAACTAAACATCTTGAAAAAAGAATGGAAGAATGGATAACTAGAATAATCAATGCAGAGAAGGCCATAAACGAACTGACAGAGATAAAACCCATGACACAAGAGATACGTGACAAATGCACAAGCTTCAGTAACCGACTCGATCAACTGGAAGAAAGAGTATCAATGATGGAAGATCAAATGAATAAAATGAAGTGAGAAGTCTAGAGAAAAAAAAGGAAAAAGAAATGAATAAAGCCTTCAAGAAATATGGGATTATGTGAAAAGACCAAATCTACGTCTGATTGGGGTGCCTGAAAGTGAGGGGGAAAATGGAACCAAGTTGGAAAACACTCTGCAGGATATCATCCAGGAGAACTTCCCCAACCTAGTAAAGCAGGCCAACATTCAAATTCAGGAAATACAAAGAACGCCACAAAGATACTCCTCGAGAAGAGCAACTCCAAGACACATAATTGTCAGATTCACCAAAGGTGAAATGAAGGAAAAAATGTTAAGGGCAGCCAGAGAGAAAGGTCAGGTTACCCACAAAGGGAAGCCCATCAGACTAACAGCAGATCTCTCAGCAGAAACTCTCCAAGCCAGAAGAGAGTGGGGGCCAATATTCAACATTCTTACAGAAAAGAATTTTCAACCCAGAATTTCATATCCAGCCAAACTAAGTTTCATAAGTGAAGGAGAAATAAAATCCTTTACAGACAAGCAAATGCTTAGAGATTTTGTCACCACCAGGCCTGCACTACAAGAGATCCTGAAGGATCCTGAAGGAAGCGATAAACATGGAAAGGAACAACCGGTACCAGCCATTGCAAAAACATGCCAAAATGTAAAGAGGATCGATGCTAGGAAGAAACTGCATAAACTAACGAGCAAAATAACCAGCTAATACCACAATGACAGGATCAAGTTCACATATAACAATATTAACCTTAAATGTAAATGGACTAAATGGTCCAATTAAAAGACACAGACTGGCAAATTCGATAAAGAGTCGAGACCCATCAGTTTGCTGTATTCAGGAGACCCATCTCACATGCAGAGACACACATAGGCTCAAAATAAAGGGATGGAGGAAGATCTACCAAGCAAATGGAGAACAAAAAAAAAGCAGGGGTTGCAATACTAGTCTCTCATAAAACAGACTTTAAACCATCAAAGATCAAAAGAGACAAAGAAGGCCATTACACAATAGTAAAGGGATCAATTCAACAGGAAGAGCTAACTATCCTAAATACCTATGCACCCAATATAGGAGCACCCAGATTCATAAAGCAAGTCCTCAGAGACTTACAAAGAGACTTAGACTCCCATACAATAATAATGAGACTTCAACACCCCACTGTCAACATTAGAAAGATCAACGAGACAGAAAGTTAACAAGGATATCCAGGAATTTAACTCAACTCTGCATCAAGCAGACCTAATAGACATCTACAGAACTCTCCACCCCAAATCAACAGATTATACATTCTTCTCAGCACCACGTCGCACTTATTCCAAAATTGACCACATAGTTGGAAGTAAAGCACTCCTCAGCAAATGTAAAAGAACAGAAATTATAACAAACTGTCTCTCAGACCACAGTGCAATCAAACTAGAACTCAGGACTAAGAAAATCAATCAAAACCACTCAACTACATGGAAACTGAACAACCTGCTCCTGAATGACTACTGGGTACATAACGAAATGAAGGCAGAAATAAAGATGTTCTTTGAAACCAATGAGAACAAAGATACAACATACCAGAATCTCTGGGACACATTTAAAGCAGTGTGTAGAGGGAAATTTATAGCACTAAATGCCCACAAGAGAAAGCAGGAAAGATCTAAAATTGACACCTTAACATCGCAATTAAAAGAACTAGAGAAGAAAGAGCAAACACATTCAAAAGCTAGCAGAAGGCAAGAAATAACTAAGATCAGAGCAGACCTGGAGGAGATAGAGACACAAAAACCCTCAGAAAAAATCAGTGAATCCAGGAGCTGGTTTTTTGAAAAGATCAACAAAATTGATAGACAGCTAGCAAGACTAATAAAGAAGAAAAGAGGGAAGAATCAAATAGATGCAATAAAAAATGATAAAGGGGCTATCACCACTGACCGCACAGAAATACAAACTACCATCAGAGAATACTATAAACACCTCTACGCAAATAAACTAGAAAGCCTACAAGAAATGGATAATTTCCTGGACACTTACACTCTCCCAAGACTAAACCAGGAAGAAGTCGAATCCCTGAATAGACCAATAGCAGGCTCTGAAATTGAGGCAATAATTAATAGCCTACCAACCAAAAAAAGTCCAGGACCAGACGGATTCACAGCCGAATTCTACCAGAGGTACAAGGAGGAGCTGGTACCATTACTTCTGAAACTATTCCAATTAATAGAAAAAGAGGGAATCCTCCCTAACTCATTTTATGAGGCCAACATCATCCTGATATCAAAGCCTCGCAGAGACACAACAAAAAAAGAGAATTTTAGACCAATATCCCTGATGAACATATATGCAAAAATCCTCAATAAAACACTGGCAAACCGAATCCAGCAGCACATCAAAAAGCTTATCCACCATGATCAAGTGGGCTTCATACCTGGGATGCAAGGCTGGTTCAACATACCCAAATCAATAAATGTAATCCAGCATATAAACAGAACCAAAGACAAAAACCGCATGATTATCTCAATAGATGCAGAAAAGGCCTTTGACAAAATTCAACAGCCCTTCATGCTAAAAACTCTCAATAAATTTGGTATTGATGGAACATATCTCAAAATAATAAGAGCTATTTATGACAAACCCACAGCCAATATCATACTGAATGGGCAAAAACTGGAAGCATTCCCTTTGAAAACTGGCACAAGACAGGCATGCCCTCTCTCACCACTCCTATTCAACATAGTGTTGGAAGTTCTGGCTAGGGCAATCAGGCAAGAAAAGGAAATAAAGGGTATTCAGTTAGGAAAAGAAGAAGTCAAATTATCCCTGTTTGCAGATGACATGATTGTATATTTAGAAAACCCCATCATCTCAGCCCAAAATCTCCTTAAGAAACTTCAGCAAAGTCTGACGATACAAACTTAATGTGCAAAAATCACAAGCATTCTTATTATACACCAGTAACAGACAGACAGCCAAATCATGAATGAACTTCCATTCACAATTGCTTCAAAGAAAATAACATATCTAGGAATCCAACTTACAAGGGATGTAAAGGACCTCTTCAAGGAGAACTACAAACCAGTGAAATAAAAGAGGACACAAAAAAATGGAACAACATACCATGCTCATGGATAGGAAGAATCAGTATTGTGAAAATGGCCATACTGCCCAAGGTAATTTATAGATTCAATGCCATCCCCATCAAGCTACCAATGACTTTCTTCACAGAATTGGAAAAAACTGCTTTAAAGTTCATATGGATCCAAAAAAGACCCCGCATTGCCAAGACAATCCTAAGTCAAAAGAACAAAGCTGGAGGCATCACACTACCTGACTTCAAACTATACTACAAGGCTACAGTAACCAAAACAGCATGGTACTGGTACCAAAACAGAGATATAGACCAATGGAACAGAACTGAGTCCTCAGAAATAATACCACACATCTACAGCCATCTGATCTTTGACAAACCTGACAAAAACAAGAAATGGGGAAAGGATTCCCTATTTAATAAATGATGCTGGGAAAATTGGCTAGCCATAAGTAGAAAGCTGAAACTGGATCCTTTCCTTACTCCTTATACGAAAATTAATTCAAGATGGATTAGAGACTTAAATGTTAGACCTAAAACCATAAAAACCCTAGAAGAAAACCTAGGTCATACCATTCAGGACGTAGGCATGGGCAAGGACTTCATGTCTAAAACACCAAAAGCAATGGCAACAAAAGCGAAAATTGAAAAATGGGATCTAATTAAACTAAAGAACATCTGCACAGCAAAAGAAACTACCATCAGAGTGAACAGACAACCTAGAGAATGGGAGAAAATTTTTGCAATCTACTCATCTGACAAAGGGCTAATATCCAGAACCTACAAAGAACTCCAACAAATTTACGAGAAAAAAACAACCCCATCAAAAAGTGGGCAAAGGATATGAACAGACATTTCTCAATAGAAGACATGCATACAGCCAACAGGTACATGAAAAAAATGCTCGTCATCACTGGCCATCAGAGAAATGCAAATCAAAACCACAATGAGATACCATCTCACACCAGTTAGAATGGCAATCATTAAAAAGTCAGGAAACAACAGGTGCTGGAGAGGATGTGGAGAAATAGGAAGACTTTTACACTGTTGGTGGGATTGTAAACTGGTTCAACCATTGTGGAAAACAGTATGGCGATTCCTCAAGGATCTATAACTAGAAATACCATATGACCCAGCCATCCCATTACTGGGTATATACCCAAAGGATTATAAATTATGCTGCTATAAAGACACATGCACACGTATGTTTATTGCGGCACCACTCACAATAGCAAAGACTTGGATCAACCCAAATGTCCATCAGTGACAGACTGTTTTAAGAAAATGTGGCACATATACATCATGGAATACTATGCAGCCATAAAAAAGGATGAGTTAGTGTCCTTTGTAGGGACATGGGTGCTGCTGGAAACCATCATTCTCAGCAAACTTTTGCAAGAACAGAAAACCAAACACCACATGTTTTCACTCATAGGTGGGAATTGAACAATGAGATCACCTGGACGTGGGAAAGGGAACATCACACACTGGGGCCTATTATGGGGAGGGGGCAGGAGGGAGGGATGGCACTGGGAGTTATAACTGATGTAAATGACAAGTTGATGGGTGCTGACGAGTTGATGGGTGCAGCACACCAACATGGCACATGTATACATATGTAACAAACCTGCACGTTGTGCACATGTACCCTAGAGCTTAAAGTATTAAAAAAAAAAAAAAAAAAAAAGAATAAAAAAAAGGAAAGAAAGAATATCCAAAAGTCAGGAGGGCAGACAAAGTCTCTAGCTCTAAAAACAAAACCAGAAAGCTGGTATATTTTGGAGAAATTATGAAATATTTTTACAAAAAGATATCATTTGTGCCAATCATATGTAGAAACAGATGCTTCCACAAATATTGGAAAAAAATACAAGCACCCACACTGTTTATATCCTTTACTTCCTTCTTTGGCTGTATGACCAATCAAAATAGCCCCATGCTAAACCAAAGCAGTGTCCATCACATTTACACGTGGACAGTTAATATGCCTATGACAGAAATCATTAAAATGTCAAAAAATGAATGTGAGATGCATCAGCATGAAGAAATACATAATGATGGCAGTGAGGTCTAATGACCAGCAGGTTCGGATTTATAAAACCACTCTCAGTTCCTGATTAAACTACTAATTGTTGGTGGTTTAGAGCATTTCAATCTTTACTACTGAAGACGGATTCATAAAATGGATGCAACTGTCAAAAGGTTTAAACATTTTGGAGGCAATCATAAGAACGCCAATTAAAAAGCATTTCATAGTGAGAATACATCTGCCTGAACACCAGTACGGGGTAATTCTGCTCGTAGTAAACCTGAGAACAGTGAAAGTGTAGTTATGTAGTTATCAGTTTGAGACTCAGGGAGCTATATGATTTTAGAATATGAGTTAAAGATTAATCTAAAAAGGCTCAGTGAACTTTCCATGGTTTCTTCCACTTTATAGCTGTATTCATTTCCTACTACTGATGTGACAAATTGCCACAAATGTAGTAATTTAAAGCAATACACATTTACTATCTTACAGTTCTGGAAATCAGAAGTCTAAAATGGGTCTCTCTGAGCTACAATTAAGACTGGGCTGGGCTTCCTTCCTGTTCCTTTTGGAGGATCTATAAGAGAGTCTGTTTTCTTGGCTTTTCCAGCTTCTAGGGACTGACCTTGATCCTTGGCTCATGTTCCTCTTTCATCTTCAAAGTCAGCAATCACATAATCACAGCTCCTGTCCCTATCTTTCATTTATAAGTACCCTTATAAAATATTGGGTCCACCAGGATAATCCAGAATTTTTTCCTAATTTTAAGATCCTTACCTTCATCATATTGGCAGAGTCCCTTTTGCCATGTGAGGTAGCATATTCAGAGGTTCCAGAGATGAGGACACTGGCATCTTTGGGGCAGGGCCAGCATTCTGCCTATCACAATACCCCACATAACAACATTGTAGAAATGCTAAGGTGCTCTGCATTTTAGGATTTTTTTTCTCCAACTCGCCCAGCAACTGATATTCCAGCTGAAGAACAGGAGTAAGTAATATTTCATTTGAAAGTTTCACATAACCCGTAACCTTGAAGACTGTATACTGAGTGTGCTCCAGGCTGGCAGATTATAAAACAGGATCTTTAAAGAAAAGAAGATGGAATTCTTAACACAATCAAAAGATGTTCCATCACAATGAAACAGCCAACTCATACACACATCAAAAACCTGGGCATACATAAGTAGAGATCACATGAACAAGCAGTTCAGGGAATAAAAGGAATAATTTTTCTGAGTGCAAAATATAAATTTTGAGGCATACACCAGCTTTGTACCAAGAAAGAAAAGCCATGCTTTCATATATACCTCGTTCTTAACTGGCCTATGCTATGAATGTGTATGTTCCCCCAAAATTCATATCTTGAAATCCTAATACCCAAGGTGATGCTATTAAAAGTTGGGGCTTTTGGGGAGGTAATTAGGATATGAATGGGATTAGTGCCCTTATAAAAGAGGCTCCAGAGAGCTCTGTTACCTCCTCTACCCATGTGAGAATACAGTAAGAAGGTCCATCTACGAACCAGGAAGTGGGCCCTCCCCAAAAGTGTCTGAAGTTGCCGTGATCTTGGACTTCCAAGTCCCTAGAATTGTAAGAAATAAATTTCTGTTGTTTAGAAGCTACCCAGATAATGGTAACTTGTTATAGCAGCCTGAATGAACTAAGACAGTCTGATCTGGGCAACAGAGGCACTCATCTTCTGTTAATCATATAAAACGAAAGCTCTGTTTTCTCATCAATCCATAAATAAGGATTTTAAAAGGTACATTATTTCAGTTAGTGTATTAGCTTGTTCTCACACTGCTAATAAAGACATACCTGAGGCTGGGCAATTTATAAAGAAAAAGAGGTTTAATGGAATCTCGGTTCCACATGGCTGGGGAGGCCTCACAATCATGGTGGAAGGCAAAGGAGAAGCAAAGGCACATCTTACATGGTGGCAGGCAAGAGGGCTTGTGCAGGAGAACCCCTCTTTATAAAGCCATCAGATCTTGTGAGACTTATTATAAGAACAGCATGGTAAAGACCTGCACCCATGATTCAATTACCTCCCACTGGGTTCCCTCCATGACATGGGGGAATTATAGGGGTTACAATTCAAGATGAAATTTGGGTGGGGACACAGACAAATCGTATCAGGTGGGTTTTGTGGATTGGAAGGAAAAGATGCACACATCTGTGATAGGTTCCTGACTGATTTAGACAACAAAACACATCAGAAGCAGAGTGGTTACACTAAGGAAGAGTGTGCACTGTGCACACTGGCATAGTTTTTCCCAGGTTCTTCATTCCAGAGCCATCCAGTTGGCCTGACACTCCCCAACCAAGCAGTCTTGCAAGAATGCCCTTCAACTCAAGTTGTCATCATCATCACATTAGAATCTCAATGACAATCTATGTCTACCACTCCCAAGCTATGTTCAACTTTCGGGATAGCTCGAGGTAGTTTGCAGTTTCAATATTTGATTGCATTACATTCCTTTTCATTATGTTATATCTTTGCAAAGCTGGGTTCATAGCCATTGCTGTAATAAAATGTGCTTCATGAAAATCAATGCAGACAGGGAATCAGGTAGCACTGTCCAATCTAATTCCAATGTATGTGAAGTCATTCTGGGCCCAAAAGGAGGATATATCCCATTAGTAAGCAATGGTGGTTATTTAAGAAAAAAAAATTTATTTCAATTTGTGTGTTTTTTTAAAAGATATATATTTTTTCAAATTATGTTAGTACATAAATTCTTATTCACTTGCTTCAACCTACCTACCTAATGAATAATACTACTTAATGTTGAGTATTCTCTTTGGCCTAGGGGTGTGATGAAAATATTACAAATATACTACGGGCACTATGAACCAGGATCTATGCTCTTCCATTTAAAGGAATATTTATAAACATTGGTTCTCCTGGTTCATTAAGCAAACCCAATACTCAGAAGGCCACATTCTCCCCCATTTGTTAGAGGAAAAAAGATGCACTACCCAAGTGCCCTGGAAAAAATCTTTGTCCTGCTTTCCTGAAAATCCACTCCCCATAAAACCATACACAGAAAAACTGTCTTTGCTTTGGCTACTCTATTAGTCAGAGCTCTCCAGAGAAAGAAAACCCATAGGCGAGATAGATAGATAGATAGATAGATAGATAGATAGATAGATAGATAGATAGAAAGAAGAAAATTTATTATAAAGAATTAGCTCATAGGATTAAGGAGACTGCGAAGTTCCAAAATCTGCCATCTATAAGCTGGAGATCCAGAGAAGAGCTAATGGTGTAATTCCAGTTCAAGTCTGAAGGCCTGATAACCAGGATGGTATAAATACCAGTTCCAGGCCAGGGAAGACCAATGTCGCAGATCAACCAGCAGGCAGGAAGAGAAAGGGACAAATTCTTAATTCTTCCCCCTTTGGTATTTTTGTTCTATTCATGCCCTCAGTGAATTGGATGATGCCCACTCACAACCTGCTTTACTGAGTCCATTTATTCTAATGGTGTTCTCAACCTAAAACACCTTCACAGTAACACCCAGAAACAATGTTTTGTCCAGGCACCCCATGATACAGTCAAGTTGACATAAAATTAACCATTTCAGCTGCCAAGCATCTGAAGCTTCTTCCTCTTTTGAGATACCCCCACTATAAGAAGACATACTGGGGCCGGGCATGGCAGCTCACACCTGTAATCCCGGTACTTTGGGAGGCCAAGGCTAGTGGATCACTTGAGGTCAGGAGTTCAAGACCAGCCTGGCCAACATGGTGAAACCCCGCCTCTTTAAAAAAAAAAAAAAAAAACCATGAAAATTACCCAGGCGTGATGGTTGGCGCCTGTAGTCCCAGCAACTAGGGAACTGAGGCAGGAGAATCGGTTGAACCCGGCAGGTAGAGGTTGCAGTGAGCCGAGATTGCACCACTACACTTCAGCCTGCGCAACAGAGCGAGACTCCATCTGAATGAAAGAAAGGGAGGGAGGGAGGGAAGGAAAGAAGGAAGGAAGGGAGGGAGGGAGGGAGGGAGGGAGGGAAAGAAGAAAGNATACCAGTTCCAGGCCAGGGAAGACCAATGTCGCAGATCAACCAGCAGGCAGGAAGAGAAAGGGACAAATTCTTAATTCTTCCCCCTTTGGTATTTTTGTTCTATTCATGCCCTCAGTGAATTGGATGATGCCCACTCACAACCTGCTTTACTGAGTCCATTTATTCTAATGGTGTTCTCAACCTAAAACACCTTCACAGTAACACCCAGAAACAATGTTTTGTCCAGGCACCCCATGATACAGTCAAGTTGACATAAAATTAACCATTTCAGCTGCCAAGCATCTGAAGCTTCTTCCTCTTTTGAGATACCCCCACTATAAGAAGACATACTGGAGCCGGGCATGGCAGCTCACACCTGTAATCCCGGTACTTTGGGAGGCCAAGGCTAGTGGATCACTTGAGGTCAGGAGTTCAAGACCAGCCTGGCCAACATGGTGAAACCCCGCCTCTTTAAAAAAAAAAAAAAAAAAACCATGAAAATTACCCAGGCGTGATGGTTGGCGCCTGTAGTCCCAGCAACTAGGGAACTGAGGCAGGAGAATCGGTTGAACCCGGCAGGTAGAGGTTGCAGTGAGCCGAGATTGCACCACTACACTTCAGCCTGCGCAACAGAGCGAGACTCCATCTGAATGAAAGAAAGGGAGGGAGGGAGGGAAGGAAAGAAGGAAGGAAGGGAGGGAGGGAGGGAGGGAGGGAGGGAAAGAAGAAAGGAAGGGAGGGAGGGAGGGAGGGAAGGACAGAAGGAAGGAAGGAAGGGAGGGAGGGAGGGAGGGAAGGGAGGGAGGGAGGAGAGAGAGAGAGAGAGCGAGAGAGAGCGAGAGAGAGCGAGAAAGAAAGAAAGAAAGAAAGAGAGAGAGAGAGACAGAAAGAAAGAAAGAAAGAAAGAAAGAAAGAAAGAAAGAAAGAAAGAAAGAAAGAAAGAAAGAAAGAAAGAAAGAAAGAAAGAAAGAGAAAGAAAGAACGGACATACATATTGGGAGATGATCACATTCCAGTTAGAAGCTAAATGAGCCGACTACTTACTTTCCCAGCCTCTTTGCAGCTTGGTTACCAACGGCTGATACATGCTCAGCCAATGAGATGCACTGTCCCCAGGGCTCTGAATTCGGATCCAAACAAGCAGATATTAAGGAGCAGTATTTACATAGTGGCAACACAGGCAGTTGCAACACTCAGGTGCAGTAGGTAGGAGTGGGGTAGGGTGTTCACAACACTACTCCCTTGCCTGCCTGGCCCGCTTTGGCTTTGTCCGTGCCATCATCCAAGACTGACTGTCCTATCTCCCTGCTGGACTCAAAATCTTTCAAAAAATTCATTTCTTCCTCCTTAAATCATCTGCAGTACTTTTCTATCACTTGTGAAAAAGCCATGATGTGCATAGCTCCCCAAATGCAATCTTCTTTCTACACAAGGTTCATAAACTTTCCAATGTGATAAAGTTACATATAATAACTCACAAATATAACTTAAGCAAGTAAATCGCCTGCAGACAATAAAATTCATTTTTAATAAAGCATCTTTCTAATCCCTTCACCCCCAAATTATCATTAACAAGGAACGAAAATATAGACAAGACATCCGACCTGGAACACCTCATACTTCCAGAGTTAAGAAACAGAAGAAGTGGTTTCTGTCTTCCCTTCACACATTCCCTTTGTCTGCAGTGGCAAGGCAGTGCCCATTGCTGATATATCTGGTTAGTTCATTTAGAATAAGACTTAAATCACTTGCATTTTATGGGTAAAGCTGACGTAACCTTAAGTAGAGCAATATGAAATGTGCCACTGAAAGGTATGAAATTGACATTTCATGTCCAATTTAGATACAGCTAGATGACCTCAGTCTAAAGGAGCCATTTTAAATAAGGGCCAGAGTTTTATTTTTTGACAGATGGGTGCCCTGGCTAGAGAATTTATTTAGGTTATATCTGAACTAAAGTGTGATCTACACAATTATTTTGATTCAATGGCTCTAGATACTGGGAAAATATTTTCCTGCTCCTAGATTCTAATTTTTTATGTCACAAATGTCCTATTTAAGAACTGTGGGGTTTTGTTTTGTTTTGTTTGCATTTCAACAATCATATAAAACTGGATGGCATGCAACCAGTTATTCAAACTAATAATCTCTCTATTTTCATCTTTACTTATTGCATGTTGTTGGATAAGAACAGACTTTATAATTAATGACTTTCCACAGTACACTAATACAAAAGTAAACAGAATCAATTCTTTTGAGTGGTATCTGTAATTACAAATAGCATAAACTGTGTTGTCCCTATTTATACAACTGGAATACCCTTGGATTTGTTTGATTTTTTTCTTTTTTTTTAAACCCAGGAAGCAAGCAATGTAACCATTTAATTGTCTAAGATGTATACTCTCAAAACCAATTATCACGTCGCTTCTCAAATAAAACAACTTTCTGAATATGAAATATGCTTTAAACCAAGCATTACCAGAGACAGCCTTTGCATTTTTGTCAACTTCTCCAAAACACAAACAAGAATGGAAGAGTATTACCAAGATATACACAGAGCCCCAAATAATAGAGTACGAAACATTAATTAATTAGTTATTAGTTGGCTATATCACTTACTAATTGGACAGTTTCTCCTAATAATTCAGTGTATCTTTTAGTAATTTGTTCAGTCATTAGTGAAAGAAACAACACAAACTAGTATAACCCAAAAAGAAATTTAATAGTTTACATAACAGAATACTGGGACAACCTTGCTTCAGGTACAGGTTCATCCAGGAGCACAAATGATATAAGGTCTCTCAACTCTGGTCTTCATTGAATTAACTACATTTTGAAAAGGTCCCTTTCTATAGTATGGCAAAATTATGGCCAAGAACTTGGGATTACACCCTTACACCTCCAAATACAAAAGTAAAGAAAGAAAAGAGCCTCAGAATTAGCATCAGCAGATCTGACTAGATTGACCTGGCGTCATGAGCCCACATCTGGATAAGACTTATGGCCAAACGCCTCTGAGAGGCTATGTCTGTATCACAAACCCAACCCTACAACCAGGATGAACCAAACACCTCTCAGAAAAAACAGATCAAACATGGAGAAAGCACATCCCCTAGAGAAAATTAGGAATATTTACCAGAAAGGTGATGAAAAATGAACTCAGATGGGTCACTGCTATTTAAGAGCACTAGCCTGCCTCTCTAGTCTCTCCAATTCACTGTAGACCAGGAACCATTTTCCATACTTGTGGTAACCCCATTTGTTCTGAACAACAAATCTGCACACAGGTCAGGCAATTAGAGCTACACTTGTGAAGACAGAGAGTGTATTTTACATGATAAGGTTCCCCTAGTACCCTTTCATCTGCATTGACCAGCCCCATTTCCCCACTTTCTCAAATAAAAAGCTCTGCCCCACACTTTAGCTCCATTACCAGCCTCGGAAATACAACAAATATGCGTTGATTACTCTCACTGTTTCTCTGATGCTTCTTCCTGGTAAAAACAAGTCTAAAGTTCTATACTACAAATTTACCATCAAATTCTCTCTGGCTCACATATGCTACCATTGTCTTACATTTCCAATTTTCATGGCTTAAAAACTACCATTACATCTTACAGAATAAAGATTTACTATCTTGAAGTTGATGTTAAATTGGCCCTAACTTTTTCAGACTTTAAGATAGATAGCACTTGCATTTTACATAACACTGCTAGGAAAAATAACATTCTGATGAACATCCCTCTTTCCAAGTTCCTGATGTTCATTTTAACCCCATCTCCTCCTGTCTTGAGCTTTTATCCTATATTCATGCCCTCTCCTCCTCTTTATCTCATCTGGCTTCCTCAAGGTCCACAAGGTCCACTAATGCTCTCCTGCCTGGCCCTGCCACATTCTTTTCAATGCTGGCCCCCAGAATACTTTTATTTTGAGGATTTTGTTGCACTTCACTAGATCAGGGTTTTCCAGCCTTGACACTACTGACATTTGGGGCTTGATAACTCTTTGTTGTAAGGGGCTGTGATGGTCAATTTTATATATTAACTTGACTGGGCCACAGGTTGACTAGACATTTGGTCAAATGTAATTCAGGGTGTGTCTGTGAGAATATTCTGGATGAGGTTAACATTTGAATCTCTGGACTAAGTAAAGCAGATTGCCCTCCATAATGTGGGAGGTCCTCATCCAATCAACTGGAGCTCAAAAGAGGACAAAAACCTGAGTAAGAGAAAACTCCTGCATGATTCCCACATAAGCTGGGCCATCATGTATGTTCTGTTTCTCTGGAGAATTCTGACTAACACAAGGCTCCCTTTGCACTGAGGATGTTCAGCAGCATCCCTGGCCTCTAATCACTAGATGCCAGTGGCATCCCCTTAGTTATCACAACCAAAAATAGGACCAGTCATTGTCAAATAGCCCCTGGAGACCAAGATGCCCCTAGTTGGGAATCACTGCATTAGAGCTTGGCTGGAGACACCATCAAGACAGCTGAGGACATAAAACTTCCTTAGAAACCTGAGAAATTTTTAGTAGTGATTACACCATCATTCACAGTACTCATGTCTCCCTAAATGAAGGATTTCTCCATGCTCCCTTCTTGTAGCTTTTCCATGTGTCAGACTGGATCCTATCATCCATCCACCTGTCTGCCTTTCTTTGAAAAGCAGTGGTTTTCAGATGCAGACTGGGTACGAATTCAAATCACCTAGGAGGCTCGCTCAGCACACCAGTGCCCTGGAGATTCTGATTTAATAAACCTCATTGTGAGGCCAGAGAATCTCTATTAATAAAAAGTTTCATGAGTAATTCTGATACATAACCTCAATAGGAGAACAATTTCCTTAAAACTGCAGCAAGCACTGAGGGGCAAATGACACAAACGCCTCTAGACACAAGCAAGTCATCTACCTCTTAATGGAGGTCGGAACATTCCCCAACTCCTGACTTGACAGTCTTTTCCAGTAAGTGAAGAAGGATCATGAAATGGGCTGGTTTTTTAACCAGCTTAGGTCAATTTTTTAAAATTTCATCAGTTTTAAAATGATTGCCTTTCATAATAGAGAAATGAGATAAGTCATAGAAGAGAAAAATAGCCTTTATAAGAGACATAGTCAATTTTCATAGGAAAATCATAAGAAAACAATAGAGCTTTAAATCTAATTCTGGAAAATGACTCTTAATAAATCAAAAGATTGTTAAAGGACTTAGCCAGTGATAAATTAGAAAAAGGAAAATAATCTTAAATTAAATAATTCATGAACTCAGGCACACAAGTAATTTCCTAACAACAATTCAAGTTGCAAGACATATATTTATTTCGCTATGTTAGAATATAAATTTCTCATCCTCAAGGGCTTTCATTTGTCCGGTTTAGAATTCTACAGCAAATCAGTAAATATTAAGGATAATGTTACACCTAAAATTTTCCTCAAAATAAAATCTATGTATAGCTAGGAAAAACAGAAATCAGAAACTCATTTCAAAAAAGAAAAGCTTTCAAAAAGCTTTGTAGAAACTTTGAGCTATACTCTTTTGAGAACAGACTGACATTGGAATGTGCAATTTGCTCCTCATCACTGTTTGCAAAATACCATCATTATGTTATTCCAGTCCTCTGCTAGCAACAGTCATAAAATGTATGGAGATCTCCATGCATTTTATGACTCCATCTGATGAGACAATGACACTTAAGAAATCTTAAGAATTACTTGGGAAAAGAGACATTACAGAAAATGCCCTTTGATTCTAAACAACTATAACATAAAGAAGACAGTCCAGGTCACTTTATCTTCCTCTAAGGAGAAAATGAAGTAACTAAAGCTAGAATTAATTACAGATAGGAGGGAATGAACCCATTAAGTGTTGAAGTTCCAACCAACCCTTAGTTGCTTCCTCCTCCTGCTTCTCAACTCCTGCTATACAACCTACTACTGATTGCTCTGGTGTCCTAATATCAAATCCTTCATTTCTGTCCCTCTGCATGCCTCCTACTTCTTTCTTATTTCTCAGTTTCATTATCTTCTTGTTCCGTAAAACCATCCAAGAACCAATTTCTCTTTGACATTCACTCTGGCAGCCTGTCCCAATTGATGGAAAGTTGTTTGGCCAACTGTTCTTGACTTGCTATCACTTTTTCAAAATCTATCACATCTTATTTCCCCTATAGTTTCTGGACAGAGGGAAAGTCTACAAAAACACAGAAATGGGCCCTGTCATCCACAATGAGGATCCATCAGAAGTTCTAAATAAGCGACTTTATGACAGTAATCGTATTAGAGAAAATCCCATTCACTGTGAAAATATAAATATGAGTGAGAAAATGGCAGAAGGTTTTAAACTCCTGCACTAAGGAAAAATGATGACAATCTTGGATGCTGGCCAATCACAAACACTCATTCTCTATCCCCGTCCAGAGAGTACAGCATGATCACTATCCTCATCACAATGGCAAATTGTAATGAAACCTCTGAGGATATTAGAGAGAAAGACCTTGCTTTCTGGATTGTCAAAACAATTATAATAAAACAGCTGCTCACCTTCATTTGAGGAATATAACACATTATCTCTCTTCTTCACAGCAAACCTATTTCTGGATGTCTGCTATTGGATAACAAACTACGGGGAAACCTAGTGACTTATTACCGTGGATTATTGCCCCTCATGTTTCTGTGAGTGGTCTGGGCTCAGCTGGGCAGTTGTCCCTTGGCATCGCTCATGCCATTTCAGTCAGATAGCACTTCAGACTGAAATGAACTAATGGTTCGGTTGGGTGGGGATGTCCAAGGTAATTTACATGTCTGGCACATTAGCTGGGAGAGCTAGAATAGCAGCTGGCTGGCCAGGAATTGATCTTTCTCCATGTGGTTAGCTTGGGCTTCCTCACAGCATAATGATCAGACTTCTTACATGGCAGTAGCTTCCCCTAGAGTGAAGATGCCAAGAAAACAAGGTGGACACTGCAAGGCTCCTTATGACTTGGCCGCAGAAGTTATGCAGGATCCCCCTGACTGCATCTGCCAGTTATCCAAGGAAAACACAGAGTCAGCATGGGAAATATGAACACATAGGGTATGAACTTCCAGAAGCTCTCTGAGCTATCTTAGCTAACACAATGCCCACTAGGTAAATTAGGAGATGTACTGTTGCTCTCAGATTACAAATAAGAAAAAAGCTCACTGATTCTAGATCTGAGATCCAAGACCTAGAAAGTGTCTGAACTGGGACAGGAATCTGAGTATTCAGACGCCAAGTTCACTGTTTTGCTGGCATCAAGCAGGTGGTAAACTTAAAATGGATTATACTTAAAAAACTAACTGGGGTTTTCATCCAAATGTTAGTTTCATCTGCAATTAATCAATCATCCATAGAATGGACATTTTACAGGAGTTTGCTGTCTAACGTAAATCACATCTTTTGCTGAGAGCAATCAACTTTCCTTTAGGAAAACTGCTCCTTCATGCTGGATTTGTGACACCCTACTTTACCCTAGCTAACGGCAACATGAGCTCAAGTATTCTCTCTCATCTGAATCTTACTGCTACTAGAAGTTTATGTATTCTAATGGAAATGGCCAAGAAAGACTGTCAAAGAAGTGTTGCTACTGAGACCCATTCTTTCCCCCAATTATTCCCTAGGCCTGATACTCTGTCACCTGATACCCTTCCTATTAATTTCCTTTATGTTGATGTAAGACTGAGTCTATGGGCTGCAGATCAGAGACACTGAATACAAGGAGGATAACTAGTTATTGTGCACACCAGATTTGGTGTCTAATTCAACTTAGTTGAAATATAACTCTACCACTTCCTTACTAGGTGTATGTATCCTTAGACAAGTTTCTTAACTTCTCTGAAACTCTTCTTCATCTGTAGAACAAAATTAATACTATCACCTTCTTCAAAGAGTTGCAAAGATTAAGTGAGATAATACAAGTAAAGTACTATGTTTGGCTTGAAATAAACACAAAACATGTCAGCTATTATATTTAATATTACAGGTCCATAATCCCTTATCTGCAGCTCTAATATGCAAAATGCTCTGAAAAACCAAACACGTTGTCAGCCCAACCTGACCTCAGCTGAAAAAAGATGCTCTTTATGATCTTTATCCCATTCAAGCACTAAGAAATGTCAACGTGCTTGGCCATTGCCCAAGATTCTCTATTGGAATGTCCCATAGCATACAGCACTAGTAGCATACTACCGTTCTACAATCTAAAGTTCTAAACTACATTTGACCCCAAGGGTTTCAGATAAGAGACTATAGATATGTAAGTTATTATTATTCAAAAAACCTGTTTATTCAAAAAATAAACACCACACAGTTCTCTCTAGGGTGATCCCACAAAACTTAGACAATGTATTAAAACACAGAAAATTACACTACAGCCAATTTCAGTAACAAATAAACATTTTATTCTGAACTAATACTGCTTATATAGGCAAATTGTGCCAAAGGAACAAATTTACATATAACTTGATAAGCTGCAAATATCCTACTTCTAGTTAAGGTATGTAATTAGAACTGCATCTCCTGGATTTTTAATTTAGAGTGTGTTTAAGAATTCTATTTTATTACCTGAATTAAATACCGTTGGTTTTATACTTGTAGGTTTCTCGCAGGTTTGCTGTTCACTCATATTGTATCCTCTTACTCATACTGAATCAGATAAATCAAAGGTTGATATTTGAATCCCATCTTGGGACTGCTGCTCCTGCTTATAGTGTCAGTTCTGGCCCTCAATGGTTCAGAGCTCCAGAAAAGCAGACTAAACTACTGTGGCATATTTTCTTTAGGGTTAAATTTTAATTTCAGAAGAAAAATCCTGAGACTATGTTTTGAAAATAAAAAAGAAAAGTTGATGACAAAAGTGTGCAAACCCCCATGCAATACAAATAGGAATTATTCAAATGATAGTAACATATGGACAAAGCTACATTACTTATGATAATGAAGAAAGTTATGATGTGCTCTATCACTTTACCACTAGTTATTTACATCTTTTAAAATAATTTCTTAAGATGTATTCCAATTCACAGTGCAAATAGTTTTGACAGCAAGCAACTGATAATACGTAAAATTTACTTATAATGCCAGTTTTGAAAACTTTCATTTAAGGAAGCATGTCTATCTGCCACAAATGCAATATTCATTAACAAAACCACCAATATAAGTGGGTTTGAAAGGATCTACCTGTTAATATAACCTTTTATACATACTATGTGATTTTATGTACAATCTGGTTAAGTAGGTAGGCAAATGAAAGAAACTGAGTTATAGGAAAGCCAGAAAGGTTTCTCAAGGTCATGAGGTTAACTGCCAAGCAGATGATGCAAAAAAAAATTGTTAAAAACAATCTAACTTTAATAACAGGGTGAAGAGCTTCTCTCCAAAGTCTCCAGCATATTTTCGGTTTTCATGAATTTTTCAGACAGCATCTGTTTTTAAGTAAGTAGAAACATACTCAGGGAAAATAAGGCTTGTTAGAAGAAATTAAAGTCAAAGTCCATAAACATGCCCTCTTTACATGTGTGCTAAAGGAAATTTAATGCCACCAACACTTGATTATTTCCTAGAATGAAAGAGAATGCAAAATAGATACCTAAAACAACTTTATCCCTGCACCATGCAGAACTACTGGTTCTCACAAGTCTACCAAGGAAGCCAACAGTTATTTTGTTTCTCATTACAAATAGCTGCACCCAATGCCCACGGAAAGTCTCTGCACACGATGTTATTTTTTGGCAGGTTTGGACAAGCATCTGCAATGTTCTATGGGATCTTAATGGTATCACAAGAAGGCTTTCCTACTATCAAAAAATAACAACAAATGTAGAATGTTAAAGCTCAGGAAATGTTAGCTTCATAAAGTTTATGAAATTTTGTGTTTTTTTTTTCTTTTCCTAAATAGTTTAGGTGCAAGAATTCTTGGCACCGAGCAGCTAAATTGAAATTGGCATATATTTCCAATGTTACTATATTATGAATGAATAAATGAGGCATTTCCCAAACATTTGACCACAGAAAATGTTAGTCTGTAGCTCCTCCATGTTCCATGAAGTACATTTTGGATAAGTATTCTCTAAGATACATCTAATATTACAGACACATCTTAATCAATCCATAGATCTAAGAGTCCTATAAAACCAAAATCTAGCTAGTTTGTTAAAGTTTCCATTGATAGGACACTCACTACATGTTGTGGAAACACACTCATTGATGAATGATTTCATTCAGTTGGCTCTTTATGGTTTTCTTTAATATGTCTTAGATCTTACCCCTGTGCAAATGCAAAGCAGATCTAAAAGTTTCAGTGAAACACTCTCTGAAAAAGCCTGCAATTTGAAAGAGAAATTAGGGTGTGGAAATAAATATCTTTTAACAACACAAACTTCGTATTTTCCCCGCTTTGCTTGAAAGAGTGGCATTCAGAGGAAGAACAAAATTCAGTAACAAGTTATCTTCTTCCACTTGAAATTGTTTCATGTAAATGAAGACATCGATTACATCCCCCTGCACTGAATTTACACCACAAGCTAAACATCCTAAGTTATTCTTGAGACGTGGTATGGATTAACATCATCATCCAAACTGACCTCCTCATGATATCAGCTTGTTTGACAAAATCTGTCTTAGTGTTGTTCACAGTCTTCAGATTGTGATCATATCTCAGTGCAGGATTAATATTGACCAGGTTTCCACTGGATCCAAGCCCTAGCTCTGCCATTCACTACCTTTAAGACTTTTACAAGTTACTTACCTTTCTAAGCCTCGCCCTATTCAACAGTAAAAGGGTAATAATAATTCTTGCCATGGTGAGGTTTCTGTAAACATTAAATTTAAACTATTGAATCTGCTGCATAATAAGTATTCAATAAATATTAGCTAGTATCAATATGTCCATTTTGGAAATATGTGTTTTCTTCTGGCCAGTTTAAAAAAGTAGAATTCACCAAGTGCTCAAAAATGACTGATTGGCTCAGGGTTGCAATCAGCAGGTAAATGGAACAATGAGAAAAGAAACTGGCAGACGGTTAAAAATAAGCCACAAATTATCTGCAAGCAGATAAAGCCCTGACTGTATAATCATTACCAACCAGACTCTATCTTCGTCTTTCCATGTAGTAACGTGTCACTTTCTTTAAAAGTTTCAGTGAAACACTCTCTGCAAAAGCCTGAAATTTGAAAGAGAAATTAGGGTGTGGAAATAAATATCTTTTAACAACACGAACTTCATATTTTCCCCGCTCTGCTTGAAAGAGTGGCATTCAGAGGAAGAACAAAATTCAGTAACAAGTTATCTTCTACTCTTGGTTTGATGCCACTCAGCTTTGAGCTTGCTTTTGACTACACCAGTGGAGCTCGCAATCTTTCAATTTGGTGCATGACTTAAAGTTCCCTGTGGCACCTTTTAAGCACTGGCAGATTTCTACAACAATGATGAATGTGGCTCCATTTAGTTCAAACCTTTAGCATCCTATAGGTGCAAGAATTCTTGGCACTGAGTAGCTAAATTGAAATTGGCATAAATTTCCAATATGGAATCTGATCCTTCTATAATTGGTGGGGTTGTGGGGAACTCTTGGCAGGAGTGTAAAAAGTGAAGATACTCAAATTATCTCTCATGTAATTTTTTGATATTTTAGAAATATTCTTGATTTTTTTAAACAATCAAAAAAAGTAATAGAGAAAAGAGATTCGTTTCAATCGTGGTCTTGTTCTCAAAGGATTGTGACACATCACACAAGTTCAATTAGCCTGAATTTTCCATTATATCAGGAGCATGTTATTCTACCCTCCCTCTTTCCACTTAATTTGATCAAATATTGAGTTCATTAAAAAATTTAATAAAAGGGAGGGGTGGCACCCACTAGGCTGTGAAGGATGATTCACAGCAAGGTACTTCTGAAATTTCTTTGCACTTGCTCTTTCTCAACACCCTGGTCACCCCTTCACCCACAGCACATTGGGGCTGTGATGGGAACCCAACAAAGGGCAGCTGATCCACAGGGCGTCAGGTGGATTCCAGCAAGGGCACTGCCCACAGAGATGCAAAGATGGTAACTTAACTAATCCAGTCTTCTCTTGAGAAGAGAGTTAGCAATTAATTGAGAAAGGAGAAAAACTCAAACCACAAAGATGAAAAAGACACAATAAACAGTTAAACCAAATTAACTATGTAACCATGAAAACTGGATCCTCAAACTGCTATGACTCCTAATCAGATAAAAGTCACAAAGGACCTTCTAGTTCCGAACCACCCTCCATGTAGGTGAGGTCAAGGTGTGCCACAGTTGTGCAGCTTTCCCAGAATTCCCATCAGAATCTCCCATGTGGACGTATTTCTCATCTCCTTATTTCTGTATTTCACCTTTTGATAAACCCCCAGCAGTTAAAGGAACCTAAATAAGTATCTACTGCTTGCAAACAAAGGAGGTCAAAGCACATCTAAAGTAAGAAAAATACTACTTGATGAATTTTCAACCAGGTTTGAAGCTATATTCTCCTCACCTCCTTTCAACTTTGCCATACACAGCACTCCATTTTGTATATCATTTTACCTTAAATTACCATTCTAGTCAAAACAATTATGTGCTAAGGAGCTAACACCATCAAGCACAGGGCTACAGAACTGCAAGATGCTCAATAAATCTTATTAGTTAATGATTAAATAAAGTTCACAGGACACAAAAATTATTAAATCAATATTTCTTAATTATATGGCATAAATCTACTAGAAACTCAGATATCTACTTCTTATTGCTCAGAAAGTACAAGAAAAGGTGCCAGATAAAGAAACTGAAATTAGAATTCATCCATATATTTACTAAGCACTTTAATCCTAGGAAATCTGCAACACTCTGAAATGTGCCATGTATTGGGTGCAGAAACAAGATAGAATCATAGGCCATTATCTTAAGAAGCTATAGGCAGTATGGACATCCTAACATACAGTAGAGATTTTTTTTTTTTCATTTTCCATCCTATCACATAAGAGCTTGTAGGTTTTAAGTGGTTAGAGATCCTAAGAGGCCCTAAGGAAAAACTATGTTCACTGGAGGACATTCTGTAAAGACAGTGAATTTTTTAATACTCAGACATTCAAATAACTGTATTCAGAAGTCCACAGACAATGGCTGCTTGCAATGAAGATACACTATGGAAAAAGCTTTTAGTACAACAGAGTCACAATTAGTGCTGATCACACCCATCAGGAGGGATATTCTAAATGTGATGGGGTTTTTAACATTAAAACACACACGCACACATGTACCACACACACACACACACACACACACACACACACACACACACCGGAAATAAAAACCAAGCAACTTAGAAATCTTCATAGAAGGCACGGTGGCTTATGCCTGTAATCCCAACACTCTGGGAGGCCGAGGGGGGCGGATCACGAGGTCAGGAAATCGAGACCATCCTGGCTAACACGGTGAAACCCCGTCTCTACTAAAACTACAGAAAATTGGCCGGGCATGGCGGCAGGTGCCTGTAGTCCCAGCTACTTGGGAGGCTGAGGCAGGAGAATGGTGAGAACCTGGGAGGCGGAGCTTGCAGTGAGCTGAGATAGAGTCACTGCACTCCAGCCTGGGCGAGAGAGCAAGACTCCATCTCCAAAAAAAAAAAAAAAAAAAGAAAGAAAAAAGAAAAAGAAAAAAGAAATCTTCATAGAAATCTGTGCCCAAAGGAATTGAAGTCAGGATGTCAAAGATTTAGATCTAGAAGTGATATCTGCACTGCCATGATCATTGGAGTTTACTTAATTCATGATAGTCAAGATATGGAAACAACCTAAGTATCTATCAATAAATGAATAAAGAAAATGTGGCATGCATACACACACACACACACACAGATAGAACAGAACATTATTCAGCCTTGAAAAAGAAGGAAATCCTGCCATATGTGACAACACACATGTACCTGGAAGACATTATGCTAAGTGAAATAAGCCTGTTACAGAAGGTCAAATACTGGGTGATTCTACTTATATAAGATATCTAAAATAGTCAAACTCTGAAACAAAGAGTAGAATGGTGGCTTACAGAACCTATAGAGGAAGGATAAATGGAGAGTTATTGTTCAAGGACACAAAGGGTATAAAACTTCAATATGCAAGATGAATAAGTGCTAGAGATCTGCTGCACAACATAGTGCCTATAGTTAACAATACTGTTTTATGCACTTAAAAATCTGTTAAGCAAGTAGATGTCAAGTGATCTTATCAGCAAAAACATGGAGCAGGGGCAGGAAGAAACTTCTGGAGAGAACAGATATATTTATTATCTTAATTGTACTGATTGTCTCATGGATCTCTGCATATATTAAAATTCACAAATTGAATATATTAAATATGTGTAGATTTTTGTACATCAACTACACTTTAATCAAGCTGTTTTTTTGTTGGTTGGTTGGTTGTTTTTCACTCTGTCTCCCAGGCTGGAGTGCAGTAGCATGAACACAGCTTACTGTAGCCTCAACCTCCTGGGCACAAGGGATCCTCCTGCTTCAGCCTCCCATGTAGCTGGGACCACAGTCACGCATCACCATACCAGATAATGTTGTTGTTGTTGTTGTTCAGACAAGGAGTTCATTTTGTTGCTCAAGATGGTCTTGAACTCCTGGGCTCAAGTGGTCCTCCTGCCTCAGCCTCCCAAAGTGTGGGATTTTAGGTGTGAGCCATCGTACCTAGCTTAAGGGGTGTGTGTGTGTGTTTGTGTGTGTGTGTGTTTTAAATAAATCTATGCAGACAAAGGCTTTTAAAAATGCATGACCTCAAAGATAAAAGAATCCTCTATCTGCCAAGAAAGTAATCATTACCTAAAACTCCCCTTTTTAATAACATACTGATTGACCTCAGTGGCATGGCTAACAGGGTTGAGAAGTGACAGTGGAAGTTGATGCTGGCATCTTATCCTGCATTACTGCCTTGTTCATATTTTTTAGATAATCCCTTCCCCCCCACTCTCATCACCTCTCCAGAATCTCTGTCAGTGGGTTGGGAATTTTACATGACTTCTGGCACACTCTTTGACAGGGTATACCGTTAATCTACTGTTAAGTCATTTTTTTCCCTTTATTTTCATTCCACAAGCAAGCCTGGCCACAGTCTTCTGGCATCTTTGCTTTTTGTCTTTGTGGAATTGTTAGAATTTTTCCTGGATTCTTGGCTTTGACTATCCCACATCTTAAATTCTGATATCTGATTATATATTTAAAAATTTGCCAGGGCCTAATCAAGACGAATTAATTTAGCCATGCACCATCTTCAGTGCTTTTAGTTTGCCACACGTTGCAGTTTTACTTACAGAGTCAGGTTGACCAGTGCTATGATATCAAGCTGTCTGGTCATCCCAAACATAGTTTTGATTAGTTAAGTGGTACAGGACAAGAGCTGTAAGTCCGAAACTCTAACAATCATTTCTTGGTCCCAAAACACAAAGTAAATTTCTAAGGGAATCCCCTACAATAAATCATCATATGTCAGCGACTAATTACAGCTAGTGTCGTGCTAGAAAACTACAGAATCTCAATTAATCTTGTGAGATGTCAGTTCAGAAACATGAGAGTAGGGTCAGCATGGGAGGATATACCACAGCTGGACAGAGCAGTAGCAAAAACATCTGAGCATCCATCTAAGTAAAGGGGTGCAAAGGCTGGACCAACCAAAGAAAGGGACCCTTCCAAACAAGAACTGCCTAAATTTGCCTGGATACTGACCAGAAAAACCTGTTTAATGCATAAAAAATTAGTAAAGTCAAGTGATTCTGATGGTCAATTGCAATGATGCAATAAAAGGGAAAACTCCTCTGGAAGCAGGCAGAGCTATGTCACTCTGCGGTGCAGAGGGGATAGTTACGTGACCTTGAGAAATGCACTCAGCCTTTTTGAACTTAAATATCCAAAATTATAAAGTGAGGATAGTTATTCCCATTTTGGAGGGTTGTTGTAAAGATTAGAAATAATATGCAAGGGTGTCAGGCACACAGTCAATGCTCAAAAAGAGCTAAATTTACTATAAACTCCACTGTGCCTGGCTGAGGGTTCTTAGAAGATCAGCTAGGTTATCACTTCGCTGAGGATACCTTATGTCAAGAACATACTGTCCCGGCTTCTACTTGCTGTGTAATTCAAAGACCAGTATGGCTTGTCTAGTCATGCCAAGTCTCACCGACAGTACCCAATATCTCATAATATAACATGGCAATCTTGAACTGAGACATTCAGTGAGCTCTTATTGAATGAGAATTCCATTCTTATTGAATGGAAAGAATGAGAACAACAGTCAACCATAAACCTTGCACAAGAATGCCTAACATAAGCTGTTTTACCTGGGTACATGATCACTTGTGAGGCTTTGTGAAAGTTGCAAATGTTGACAGATTGTAAAATGAACATCTATTAATTGGCAAGGAGCATCAACTCAAACGTTATGACAACCTTGCTTTGAGAATGTAAATTATGATAATTTCTTTGCAGGGCAATCTGGAAATAATTATAAAAGTTTTTAAATGTACAATACAGTATTTTTGACCAAACAAATTCCAATTCTTCTTTCAGGAATTTATCCTACAGATATAATCACACATGTTTTTAAAGATATTGTTTATCATAGCAAAAGTCTGTAAAGAACATAAATTATTATGAGCAAGTTCTAGTATTGTGGCCTTTATACAAAGGAATAAATACTCTTGGCAGGGAAGAATTAGCTATGTACAGATTAACGTAGACTGACATCTAAGATACATCTTTAAGTGAAGAAAAATATTCCATGCCATCATTTTTTATAGTAAGCACTCAGATTTTTTTAACTGACCAAATCAGTTACACGTGCCCATATAACAATAAAGATCTCTGAAATGATAAACAAATAATAGTAACATTGTCTCTAGGGAAAAGAGCAGAAAGCGACAAAAGGCAAACAGTTTTGACCAGGTACCCTTTCATACTATTAAAATGTGCAATCATAGACAAATAACCTTTAAAGAAAAATAATTTTAAAATATAAAGGGCTAAAATGGCAAACTGAAATGGAAAGTTCAGACACTATCCAGGGAAATTAAACATTAGTAACTAGAACAAATTAATCAAGGTATCAGACACCACTTCTTGAGCAGAAGGAGACATTTTTTCTTCCAAATTATATGGATAATTACCTTTAACTCTTCCTCTTCATTTCAACAATGCAGAATGAAGGTTGTACACTTCAGTTTTTCAGACTGTGAAATGGAAACTCTGCCAAGTTACGAGTTTGACATTTGCTTATATTCTTCAGTGAAAGGTTCTAAATACAACACAAGTTCTATAGTAACCAACTTACAATTCTATAGGACTGGAGGATATGGGTCCTCCGCCACATACTTTTTTTTTTTTTTTTTTTTTTGAGACGGGGGGCGGTGGTGTGCACAGGCTGGGTGCAGTGGTGTGATCTCAGCTCACTGAAACCTCCACCTCCCAGGTTCAAGCGATTCTCCTGCCTCAGCCTCCTGAGTAGCTGGGTTTACAGGCACATGCCACCACGCCTGGCTAATTTTTGTATTTTTAGTAAAGACGGGGTTTCACCCAGGCTGGTCAGGTTGGTCTTGAATTTCTGACCTCGTGATCCACCCATCTTGGCTTCCCAAAGTGCTGGGATTACAGGGCATATAATTTCTTATACTTGAAATTACATATTCACCATATCCAGTGCTGTACTGACTTCTAGTATTTGGTAAGAGGGAGGAAGGAAGAAAGGGAGGAAGGGAAAAAAGAAGGAAAGAAGAGAGGGAGGGAGAGAAGGAAGGAAGAAGGGAGGGAAGGAAGGAGGGAGGAAGGAAGTCATTAAAATTCACAAAGTCAGTGAGTCTAGACTTTCAAGTGGCTTCAGATGTAGAGAAAGCCTCCCAAAGTATGAGGAGCCTCACACTAACTCTCTCTGATTCTCAGTTTTCTCATCTAGGACCCAGGGCCATCACTGTATCTAGTTCGTAGGATTATTATAGGTTTAAATGAGATAATAGAAACATTTCGTGACTTCCTTGGTAAATTGTAAATGTTCAATTAATACTACTCATTATGATTAAAATTCACTTAGACGGTATTTCACTCAGTTTTAAGATCTCTAGACAAATATTTATGAGCCAGCCTTAGCTAGCAGTCCCACACTCGTGATAGTCATACACAAACTTAAAAAATTATTTATCGGTCAGGCGCAGTAGCTCATAGCTGTAATCCCAGCACTTTGGGAGGCTGACACAGGCGGATCACCTAAGGTCATGAGTTCAAGACCAGCCTGGACAACATGGAGAAACCTCCTCTCTGCTAAAAATACAAAAATTAGCTGGGCATGGTGGCGTGCACCTGTAATCCCAGCTACTTGGAAGGCTGAGACAGGAGAATCGCTTGATCCCAGGAGGCGACCACACAGTCAGCCGAGATCATGTCATGCACTCCAGCCTGGGAGACAGAGTGAGAGTTTGTCTCAAAAACAAACAAACAAAAATACATATATATACACACACACACATATATATATAACCTAAATGCCTCATGTTGTAGTTTAAATAATATGGAAGTTAAACATTTAAAAACTAGTAAAGTGTGAAACTAATGTTTCTCCTTTAACATACTCTCAAAGTAGAATCCAGCTAAACTATCCTCATTTACCCAGTGTTATTTATCCTATATGATTCTATTTAGAGCCTCCTTCACTCAGCTGAGTCTAAGAATTTCCTGACCCCTGACAACTTGACTGTTTGTACATTAAAATGTAAATCAGGTTATGAGTCAAGCTCTTACTTGCCTACGGCCCCTTACATGCTGTCTTCTTTGCCTGGAACTTTCTTCCCTATGTACATTAAAATGTAAATCAGGTTATGAGTCAAGCTCTTGCCTACTGTCCGTTACATGCTGTCTTCTTTGCCTGGAACTTTCTTCCCTAGTTAGTTTCATACAACTTCCCTTGTATGGCTAGTTTCATCTCAAGTTTGGGGGTCTCAAAATTCACATTTACCAAGAAGCCTTTCTTGACTCTGCCACCTACACTAGATCCTGCCCACATTTTGCTCCATCTCAGCACTTTCCTTTTCTCCTTCAGAGCCCCTATACAGTTTATAATTTTTTTAAGTATTAATTGTTTAACTCTTTTTGGGTAACCCCTAACAAACCCTAAGCTCTAAGCTCTATGATGGCCAGTTCCATGTCTGACTTATTTTCTTTTCTACCCATAGGTAGCTTGGTCCTACGGTTTAGTAGCACTTGGTATCTGTAGGTTAAATGGAAAAATGAAGTGGATTCTAGAAATAGACTATTTTCCCATTTCTCTAAATTATCCTACTTGGACTGGAAGACAAAAGCCACACCTGGAAGCCTATACCACTACAAATTTCCAGGGAGTAACAAATTCCATCTTTGAACTTTCTGTGTTCCCATTTACTCTATATGGCATCTATGAAATTGCCCAATGCCTAGGGAAACATCAGTAGTGTTGGAGATTTCAGTATTTGGTACAATCCATCACTCATCATTCTGCAAAAGTCTAACAGTGGATTTTGTGGATAAGGACATCCAAATAAAATTATGCTAAAAACAGCTAGAGAAACTTTCTTATACAGGAAGAATAAGGAATATTGGTGTAGTAGTCAGGGTTCTCTGCAGAAACAAAACCAACAGGATGGACTAGATGTATACATGGAGACAGAGAGACAGAAAGAAAGAGACACATTAAGGAATTGGCTCACGTGATTATGGAGGTTGGCAAGCACAAAATCTGCAGGGTAGGTTAACAGGCTGGACAAGCAATGAAGAGTTAATGTCACAGCCAGAGACCAAAAGGTGTCTGCTAGCAGAATTCTTTCTCCTGGGAGATCATTTTTTTCTGACGGCCCTCTGCTAACTGAATGTGGCCCACCCACATTATGGATCTGCTTTATTCAAAGTCCACTGATTTAAATGTTAATCTCATCTTTAAAATATCTTCACAGCATCATCCAGACATGTTTGACCAAATATCCAGACCTAGACTGGTTGACATACAAAAATAACCATCACACTTGGACCCTGTAATGTCATTTACATATTAGTCAATTTATCTTCTCTGGCAAAATGAAAGACATGCAACTGAAAACTTTTTCTAAATGTCATAACAAGATGCAAAGGCATGTACTTTTAAAATGAAACATCATGTTCTGAGTGACTAATAAGCATGCATTTGAACCCGTACATAAATGCCTTTCACTGAGTTTTATTGCCAGTAGTCAAAATCATTCTTTTATTTTTGTTTAAATTTCTGGCCAGAGGAACCAAAAAAACCATCAAACTTGATATTTTCTGGAAGTTTAGCAACATTTGGAAGCCTATCTGTAGGAAAAATATATGTAAACAGTGAATTTGGAATATTCAAATATATTCAGATTAATGAACAACATATAATTTACACGCACAAATTACCAATCTACTATAACTACAAAAATTCTGTTTACATTCATATGCAAATGTTTGGTTGAAAATCTTCCCATTTTAAAATGGTTCTTAACATTTGGAATACTTTCCTAAACCCCCATCATTTGTGAAGATTCACCTTCCTTGCAATAAAATGTGCTTCAGAAAATAACGTGTACATACTAAGGGGTTTTAAGCATACACTGATCACTAAACATAAAAGCTTCTGTCTTAACCAGGATTCCAAATTGGTTAAGAGCTTTAGTTCACAATCAGGTATACCTGGGATCTGATATGATATCAGTATTGACATTTATTAGCTGCATGACCTGAGACAAATAACTTACTTTCTGATTCTCAGTTTTCTGATTTAGGACCCAGAGGTCATCACAGCATCTAGCTCATAGGATTATTATAGGTTTAAATGAGATAATATAATAAAAACATTTAGTGAATTCCTTGGTACATTGTAAATGTTCAATTAATACTACTCATTATGATTAAAATTCACTTAGACAACCAATGTATTTTTATCTAAGAGCGTCTGTAATAGCTGGGGTATTTTTTCTAAGAAAAAGTTTTTATCATAATCAGAAAAAAAGATATTTAAAAACAAACCCTGAAAATATGATGATACATATGTAAGTTGAGTAAAGCCACCTGACAGATGTGAAACTAAAAAAACTGGGTGATGTGGAACACATTGTTAAATAAATAAATTATCCAAAATGTAGTCCAAAGAAAATTACATTGCATCTATGATCCTAAACCCTGTGTGTCTAATAAAATCACCTGGGAAATTTTAAAATATTCCATTAGCCTGTGAAGTGGTAAAATATATGTGTTTGTTCTACACCCCATTTCCTGACATAAAACTCCTAAAATCCTTGGAATCTCCAAAGGAAAATCTTTTGTATGCTAATTAGCAGATGAATGGCTGGCAGCTACTAGGTAACTTCAGGATGGGGGCTGGTCACCAGAAAGACCAAGATATAATTAGAGGGTTGGGACTTTCAGCCCCTTCCCTCAACCTCCTAGAAGAGGGACGGAAGGTTAAGTTGATCACCAGTGGCCAATACTTTGATCAATCATGCCTACTTAATGAAGCTTCCAGAAAAATGCAGGACAGCGTTCAGATCCACTTCCAGACAGCTTAACACAAAAGGTTCCTGGAGAGTAGTGTGCCCAGAAAGGGCATGCAACCTCCGGGGCCTTTCCCCAATACCTCACCCTCTGAATCTCTTCCTTTCTAACATCCTTTATAATAAACCAGTAAACGTGTTTCCCTGAGCTCTGTGAGAAGCTCTAGCAAATTAAATGAACCCAAGGAGGAGGGGGTTGTGGGAACACCAATTTATAGCTGGTCTGTTTTAGAAGTGCCAGTAAAACAGGCAACCAGAGGCTTGCCTTTGGCATTGGGAGTGGGGGACAGTCTTGTGGGACGGAGCCCTCGACCTCTGTGATCTGAGACTATCTCTAGGTAGAGAGTGTCAGTACTGAACTGAATTAGAGGACACTGACTTATTGTCCCTGGAAAACTGATTGCTTCCTTGATGTGTGGGGGATTCCCCCACACATTTGGTCACAAAAATCTTCTCTATTGATTGTTTTTGAGTGAGAGAACAGAAAACGCATTTTGAGTTTGTTTCTCCCACACAGAAGCCACCCCAACCCCAGATCGATTAACCGGATTATTCTAATGAGCAGCCAGGGCTGAAAGTTATAACATTAGATATTTAGTAAAGAGTCTTTGTGTTGGGTAGGAAGTTGGCAAGGGGGATAGAGAAGGAAGATTGTTCCATAGTCAAGTAAGTTTTAGAAACATGCATTTCACAATGCACATAAAGATTCTGAAAAATTCTCATGTAAGAAAACCTGTTTTAAAATCCTGAATTTCCTAAGTTCATTTTTGTTAAGAACATTTTTAAAGGGAATCCTATTTATATCTACCTAGAAGAATTAGTGCTCCACAGAACATGCTTTAGCTCTCAAACCTGGCTGAACATCAGAATCACATGGGGAGCCTATTCAACTACAGTTTCCTAAAACTCATTCCCAGACACTCTGATTCAGTATTATCTAGAGTGGGGCTGTGAAATTTTCTTTTCTTTCAAAGCTCCCAGGTGTTTCGGAGGATCACATTTTGTAGCAATTACCCTATAGAGTTTATATTTAGTTCCATAAACACGTCCCCCCTCCTCCACTTCCAAGCTGGGGATAGGAACGGGTCTTTCCACTAGATATGAGGCCTCCTGCAATGCTTTGCTTCTAACATTAGCTGAATAAGAGTTTAGTGGTGATGGCTATGTGTGAAAGAGCATTTGAAGATAATTAGTATTGGGGTCCAACCCAATTATGAATGCCAGGCCCAAGTTAAACTCAGAGGCTTTACATGTAGGTTACTATAAAGCACCTTAGAGAAATATTTAAGTATCACTGCATAAATATCAAGACTCATGGTTCCCAGAGTTAATAAGACCAAGTTTACAGGCTGGGCACAAAAAGCTAAATGCCCACCCTAACTGTGATAACAATTTCTAGAAACACATTTGCAAAAGAGTCTTTAAGTATTAGCTAGAACAAGAAGGGACTTTTTAGGTGCTGATTTTATGAAACAATCTGAAGGCACTGGACAATATGAATTATTCAGAGAAGGCACAAGCTTTTAAAAGAAGCAACATGGCAGCTGTGGTTGTATGGAATGTTAGAATTCCCTTTGAATAAAACTATACACCACAACTTGAAAAGCAAGTAGAGAGATTTACACACCTAATTTGCAAGGTACCTTTCTACATTCTGCAGAATACAGAGATGTGAGTACTTACTATAAACTGTGGAAAAAGCCATGGGCTGTTTAAGGGGATGAATTTTCCAAAGTCCTAGACAGGCCTCAAAAGGCATGCTGAAAAGGTAACTTGTGTGTCTTGTGCTGTGGATGTTCCTAACAGAAAGCTAAGAGGATAAACAGGGTTACCTGGAAAAACCTCCATTTCTCTTTATAGTTCCTTGGTTGCAAGCAAGAATAACCAACTCTGGTAACCTAAGCAAAAAGAGACTATCAAAAGGATATTAAGATCGCATGGAATAGAAGGAAGAACTAGACAGCTAAGCAGCTCCAAAGCCCTCAGTGGAGATACCATTAATATTGGACCACACACCACGTTCAGTCGGGCCAGGACACTGACACAGCAAAAAGCATAAATCTACTAACCATTTCTTCATCCTTATGTTACTGAGCCCAAGATTCTACATATGAGGAGAGGGTCTGATCATTGCAACTTCGGTCACATGCCTGCATGATGTACTGGAGCAATGAGAAGAGCCTGGCTGAAGGCTCATCAGAGAGGCCTCATGGTCCACTTCCTATTAGGAGGGTGGGCTGAGGTTTCATCATCCAACAAGACTGCAAACAGTGGAAGAGGTTTTGCTGTTAGAAAATAAAGCTTGTTCCTGTGATTAAAAATAAATGTCCACTACAATATCAATGGCTACTACTTGAAATGTTGTCAAACAACATTAAATTTCCTTTAATAATGTCTAAGGACAGCAAATGTTATTAGCAAAGGAATGCACCTCAGTCACAAGAGAGAAACACAGAATGATGCCAGAAAATATATTGGTCAGCAGATCAGCACTGTCTACCTTGTCATATAAACCTCTGCCATATAAAACATTTAAATGTTTTTAAATGGAGGAAAAAAAAGAGTGCCTTGTACTCAACTGAAATTGTCCATTTGGAAACCTACAACTTACATGAGATGTCTTCTCATATTACAATATAAAAGCACTTAATTACATTGTGAGATTTTTTTTTTTCATTATGTACATAATAACCTTTGTTGTTTGCTTATTTTCTTGGTTCTCTAATTTAAGCCCCAAATTACTTGTTAATCCCTTTGCATACTGGAATTAAATATGAAATACATTAAGCAAATATAAATATCTTATATAGAAAATGCAAATGCACTTTCATACCCAGTTGACTGTTATCCTCCATAATTAACGTGAGACATAATAGAAAATAACTAATCATAGACCAGGCATACATCTCAAAGCTTAGACAGGTTATGGATGTCACTCCACATACCACCCCCAGTCCGTCATTCAGCTCTCTATACTGAAATCAGGCAGATCCTTCAGAGTTAACAATCTGATGTCACCCCAGCCCCTTAAAATCTTGCAATGGCTTTCTACAACATAAAGAGTATCTCCCGATTTCCTCATATTCCCCAATTTGTCCCATTTGCTAGAGATGCTACTTTGCACAATGCCATAATGCAACAGTCACAGTCATTGCTTGTTGGTGGTCCAACTCTTGGGATAACATTCACATTCTAGTCTATGACACTATGTAAGTGAAGGCCCTACTGCCACCCTCCCATACCCCAGCGTCCACTCATACCTTTGGCATTCTCTGCCATTTTTCCTCATAAGTCCATGGCCATTGTACATACTATACTTTCTTTCTTAATTTTATTTATTGATTTATTCGTTGAGACAAGGTCTTGCTCTGTCATCCAGACTGGAGTGCAGTGGCAGGATCATAGCACACTGTAGCCTCAACTTCCCTAGCTCAAGTGATCCTCCCACCTCAGCCTCCCGAGTAGCTAGGACTGCAGGTGTGCACCAACACACCAGCCAGTTTTTGTATTTTTTTGTTGTTTTCGAGACGGGGTTTGCCATGTTGACCAGTCTGGTCTCAAACTCCTCAGCTCAAGTGATCTGCCCACCTCGGCCTCAAAAATTCCTGGGATTACAGGTGTGAGCCACCACCTGGCCACCCTCTGTCTTAAGTGCTCTTTCCAAACCCAATCTGAAAACTGCTCATGTTTCTTCTTTATCTTATCAATTATTTCCCATAATATCAATGAAACTACCACCATTATATTCCATATCACACTGTAATTTGAGTTTTCTTTTTACATCAAGCAAAAAGCTCTTTGAAAGCACAAGTAACATGCCTTATATATGTGCAAGAAGTCTAACTTTAAAACTGTCTATGTAGGACCTCAGTAAAGGCTGACCAATCACATTGATGAGTGGGATGGTAGATGTGATACTTGGGGTTCTCGACCTTCAGCATAAAGAAAAATGGTTTGAGTTATTTCCCCACTAAGGGCTTCAAGCAAAAACTGATGACAACATGTTTTCACAAATGATAAAGCCTCCCTCCAATGATTTTCAAAGCATTGTCTATTCCATTCATATTGACTATATTCTACCTGCATTTTTAAAAATTTGTGTATCTGTGTCTTAAACGATATAGACTCTGATTATCATTTGGCCACACTCAACTGTACACATCCTTCATCCTTTAGTATTGGGTCCTTACTATACAATTAAGCAGGCTGTATACATGCTTGACATTTAGGCCTCATAGCAGGGAACCAGTTGTTTCAGTTAGTTAAGAATACAATGCAAATCAATGTCTATCAATCTTTAATAAAAATCTATTGATAAAATGAAAATCCTGATATAGTGCATCTGGGTGAGGAAAAAAGTTCTGCATTTCTCACAAGCTCCTTGGAGATGTCAATCAATGGGCTACAATTATATCACAGCCATGGGCAAATTTCTTATATAAATGATACTCTATTCTGAACTATAGATCATGTACTTAGACTGTATAACTAGACCCAACTAGAATGCATGCTTTTAATCAATGAAATGCAGCATACATAACATCAAAGATCAATATCAAACTCAAATAGTCCCTATTGATGGACAATTTATTATGTTATATTCAGATATAAGGGAAACAGCCCTTCCACCCGCTTCAGTTGCTCAACCCTGGTAATTCAGGCAATTGAGAGTAGTGAAATCCATCAGTGTAATTATATTTCTACAGCTCTTTTTAATATCTAAAAGCCTAAGAAAGCAGAATTGGCTGAATTTCTACCATCCTTTCCATTGAAAGTATATATTTTAGGTCTTTCATGAATACTGGTCTGGTGCTCAGAAGAATTACTTAGAAACTATAGTAGAGAGTGCATCTTGGAAATTATCTAACAGGGGAGAATACTAGGGCATGAATAATTAGAAGCCTGCAGTCAGGCCAATTTCCATAATGAGACCATAATCAGATTCTATAGGATATACATAAATGGATGGGGGTCTCTCTCCAGGAATTAAGACACTGATATGAGTTAGCTTAGTAACTTACCAGAAGAAAAAAAATGGAAAACAGTAAATTCCCATTGTATGTGTTAGAAATACAGAAAGAAACATATAAAAGTAATTAAGACATCTAAGTAATGAGGTCTAATGATGAGCTCTAAACAAAACAGTTTTTGATATAAACATTCTTTGGATCCCATACAATAGGTAGTAAACCAACATACAAAGATGAAACAGAGAAACATTCAAAACAAACTTACTACCAATGTTTCATTCTTGAAAGGCTGTAAAAACACATAGGAAGTAAAATAACATTAACGTGTTTCTCTTCAGATATGTTAAACTCCTTCTTACATGCATGCTAATAATATACCAGTCATTATTGTTATGCTTGCTAAGTTTTAAAATTCAAAGCACCTATAAAGTGACTGCTATTCTCTGGAGTAAACAGAAATTCATTTCCCAGTACTGTCAGTATTACAAGTAAAAAATGTGTAAATCTTTTATAAAATTTCAATCACATTTGACTGAAAGCAACTGGAAACATTTTTATATTTCTCCTCTGTCACATGTCAGCATTTCTTTTACAGGATGGCAAGATGGGCTACAGCTGAAGTAGAAAGAATACAGATGAGAGCCTATTCAGTAATTCATTCTTTCTAATAAATAAGATTCTTGACCATAGCCAAAACCATTTCTCCAAAATGAAATCTCAAATAGTGCTAATCTCATCTCAGTTCTGATACAGTGGCTCGCAGTAATAGTCAACCATAAAACAACGCACTATGGAAATGTTGCCTTCCTCTGTCTCTACACAGAGAGGATTGCATTGTCTATCCTGCAGATAAAAGCACAGGAGCAAACATAAATCACTTTATACAGTATTTTAAAATAATGAAATTTCATATTTGTAAATCATAACATCCACATATTTCATCTATAACACAAGTGTCATATTGAATAAATGCATAGAAAGGGTAAAATCATAATGATAAACAGCATTTTTAGGGAAGGTCTAATTATACACCTGGCACAAGGCTATGTGTATATACAATTAAGTCACTTTAGTCTTCACAACCCTACAGGAATTCCTCCATTATATGTAGGAGGAAAATGAAGCTAAAAGAGGTTAAATGACTTGATCTAATGTTACATACCAACATTAATATAGATTTGTATATATATTAAATATATAAGCAGTAGAGACAGGATATGAATCACTGAGTCATTCTAAATCACCAAGTCTGCCTCCAGCCTTTCCTATATATCACATAAAATAGTGTTTTCCAGCTGTGGAGACTAAACACCAACCTAAAACACGGGATTCATTATTTTGGGGAGTACATTATATTATATTTCTTTTCTTAAGAGTTTACCTTAATATGTTGATTTAAGTAGCCACATTATAAGAAACCTATAAAAATTTGTAAAACTTCATTAATTCAGAAGAACAGGAAAAGGTTCTTCTCTAAAAATAGTAATGTTTAAAAGAAAAGTATTAATTTCACTTATACCACATACTATAAACAATAATATACTGGTGAATTTCAATTATTACAAGAATTGAGGGCCGGGCGCGGTGGCTCAAGCCTGTAATCCCAGCACTTTGGGAGGCCGAGACGGGCGGATCACGAGGTCAGGCGATCGAGACCATCCTGGCGAACACGGTGAAACCCCGTCTCTACTAAAAAATACAAAAAACTAGCCGGGCGAGGTGGCGGGCGCCTGTAGTCCCAGCTACTCGGGAGGCTGAGGCAGGAGAATGGTCTAAACCCGGGAGGCGGAGCTTGCAGTGAGCTGAGATCCGGCCACTGCACCCCAGCCTGGGCGACAGAGCAAGACTCTGTCTCAAAAAAAAAAAAAAAAAAAAAAAAAAAGAATTGAGTAGAATTAACAGAACTCTGAATTGTCAATGACTTCACAGTACGTATACACACATTACAGCCATCTTAATAGTATCCATATAGGGAATTCTGACCACTGGGTTTAAAAAAGAAAATGAAAGGAAACTACCAAGGCTTTTAAGTTAGATTCTAGTAACTGGTAAGACCTTGAAACGTGATGAAAAAAATAGAAAAGAAAAACTCTTTATACCGTAGACTATGTTGTATTATTCTGAGCACAGGATTTTGAATGAAGTTTATTGTACTATAGGTAAGATAGCCAACATTCCACACTGAAACACAGAAATTTTCACAAACATGATGCTGCTGCAAAGCATATCACAAATACATGTCACAATATTATCAAAGCAGGTTATTTTCTATTTCTGCTATGGTATAGTGACATCTTACTCTCAGTACCTCAGCCAGGAAGTAGGGAGGTAAAACTGAGTACGGTGAAAATGGATATGAAACATCCATGCCATTATTCTCTCACACACAAACACACACACACACACACACACACACACACACACACACGAAAAACAGGCAGGGAGGGGAGAAACAGGCCGCTTCAGTCTCACTCCGAACCTGTTTACTCTTACTAAGAATGTTTGAACAGCTTGTGTATTTTATTTTTCCAGTTCACAAATGGTAGGAAACAGTAAGTAGAAAAGGCTAGTTCACCAAAGCAAAAGATACGTATGACGATTGTCTGAAAGGCAGCAGAAAGCAGACAGAGGTCACCAGTGTTGGTCTCAACATTTCAGCTGTACTCCATGGGATCCTGTTGCATCCCCCAGTGTCACAGGAATGTGTCAAAGAATGTTGAAACAATGAACAACAAATACATAAAACATTTAAGGATACTACGTTCTGTTTAAGTTGTAAAGATGGTAGTATAGGGCTCATTTACCTAATGCTTACAAGGTGCCTTGCACACTGCCCTAAAGTCTTAAATGTATATCATTAATGTTCACAGCCTATCTGTAAGATTTCACTTCACAGATTTTAAAAACTGCCTTTGAAAAATTAAGAACGTGTTTGAGATCACACAGCTAGTAAGAGACAAAACAAGAATTCAAACCAGGTCTGTCTGATTCCAAGACCCATACTCTATTCTAAACCACCAAATTATGTTTATCGTGGTGATCTCGTGTCATCAAGAAGTAAATTATATTTAGTCACCTGCTTAAGCAGAAAATGAATACATTTTACAGGGATATCCATTTTTAAAAGCTATTGTTATATTAAAAACAAACTTTCATTTACCATTACTTAGATCCAAGAATTCTAGATGACCTTGTTAGTACTATAATTTTTTCACTAAGAATTAGATGTGCAACTTAAGTAATCACTGTCTCTATGAAGTTGCCATTCACCCAATTAAATACATTAAAAATAATGCTTGGACTCCCAATTAGTTCACTAATCTGTAAGGAGTCTAGAATCAATATCTAGCTAATAGCTAATCAAATGAGTGATTAAAGACTAAAAAATTCATATTTATAATTAATAGTTGAAGACCCATCATAATATAGATAACAATACAAATTTGCACAACTCAAAATGATGGCAGTGTGCCTAGAATCAAGTCTTACAGAACATACTTGGTGATTTGAGTCGTATCATTGTTTTGTTTGATTGTCTTCTTGTCCAAACTGGACCCATCTCAGCATAAGCACACATGCAACACCTGTCCTCACTGGAAATTTCCATGACAAACCTGAAAGGCACAGCCAACATGGATACTCACGATTTATATTAATACAAGTGTGCAAGGTACAAAGTATTTTTATATACAAAAGTTCAGCCCAAAGGTAGAGAGAATACGTTACTGTGGTTAAGAACAACAACCAAAAAAATGTATATGATTTTTTTAAACTCAAGATCATTATAGAATGATGATTAACAATGGAGTAGTGATTCTACTGCCCTAACCTTCATTTTCTTATGAACCAAAAAAAAGACAAAATATTTGCATTTTGGTCCCCCAAATGTGCCACTTTTATTTAATTAATAAAAATAATGAAAATACATACTTAGGGGCTACACACTGATATTGATCCTGCCCAAATATGGAAAATATTTTCTTTCCAAACTATGAAAATGTGTTGAGTCTGGCTTAAATATGCAAGAAAAAACAAACGGTTTCTAAAAAGGAACTAATCCTGCAGTCAATTCCAGCTTTTTCCAGTTTCAAAGACCAAGTAATTATCGCAAATATTTCCTAATCACTCTCACTGACTTGCTTGCCCCACTTACCACAAACTCTGAGTAACAATGCTTATGCTCCATGAACATATATTCTCTGAGTGTAACTGTATTTTTGGCATCTACTATGTTTTAGGCAAGAGATACTTAAAGGTGAATAACAATAATCAATAACAAAAACTGTGTACCGGATGCTTACTAGGATTCGGGCACGTACTACTAGTACTTTGCATGTAGTACTCTACATAATCTTCACAAAACTCGTGTGCCTTAGACAATGTTATAGATGTGTCCTTCACTAAACTAAGTGATTTAATTTATGATGTCTTTTAATTACCTGACAACCCTACAAAACACATATTATCCTACTACACAGATGATGAATCTGTAACCTAGAAAAGTTAGGTTACTTGCTCACAATCACACAACTAGTACAAAATGGATCTAGGATTGGTAAAAATTTTGCCTCCCAACTTCAAGCTGTTATCCACTGTCTCAAGGAACTTCCATTATACTGAGTGGCATGTGAAATGAGAGCTATTACAATGTAGAAGGCAAGGCAACAAATTTGTCCTGGCTTGATCAGGACTTTCCTGGTTTAAAAAATGAATGTCCAGCATCCTGGGAACCCCTCTGTCCTGGGAAAAGCAAGAGAGATGGTCATTGTCATGACAGATATTATATCAGTGGCATGGAAACAAGTACAGTGAGAGTATGTACAGGGGACGGAGCCATTCTTTATCCCTCAATAGTATTGAAAGAGGCTTAACTTAGTGACATTTGAGTTGAGCATTGTGCAAACTATAATAAACACAGTAGAAAAGGACAGCAAGAGGAGACCAAAGAGACAGGCAATGTAAACAGAGTCATGAAAAAAAAAAAAAAAAAGTCACATGAAAACTTCCAGGATGGGCCGGGCGCGGTGGCTCAAGCCTGTAATCCCAGCACTTTGGGAGGCCGAGGCGGGTGGATCACGAGGTCAGGAGATCGAGACCATCCTGGCTAACATGGTGAAACCCCGTCTCTACTAAAAATACAAAAAAAACTAGCCGGGCGTGGTGGCGGGCGCCTGTAGTCCCAGCTACTCGGAGGCTGAGGCAGGAGAATGGCGTGAACCTGAGAGGCGGAGCTTGCAGTGAGCCGAGATCGCGCCACTGCACTCCAGCCTGGGTGACACAGCGCAAGACTCTGTCTCAAAAAAAAAAAAAAGAAAAGAAAACTTCCAGGATGGGTGATTAGATTGTTACAGTTGATCTGCAAGCCAGAGGGAGGATAGAAACAGGGAAGTAATGCTGGAAAAGAAAGCATCATCCAGGAGGGACCACAGGCAATCTTGGAAGAGGGTATTAAGCCTGAGCATGTGATTTCACCTCATTTCCCTTCCATAACTCTGTAAGGAGAGATAAGCTTTGAGAATAATTAACACCTTTGGATTTATAATTTAGTGAGAGCTCTATGTGCCTGGGTAGGGATATGCCAAATGGTTCTTGACTGGAAGTCTGATGCATTACGAGGGAGTGGAACTGTTAGGCACACAACCCAAGTAACAGAAGATGAGCTCAGGGAAACAAACAAACAAACAAATAAAACCCCCACTCCCATCCTTATCCAGTATTCTTTCCTCTTTTTTGCTTGGTCTAATAAATCAGTATTCACTTTAAGTGATAAAAATCCAACCCAAATCAGCTTACGTCAAAGGGTAATTTATGAATCTGAGGAGCTGCAAAATCACCAGGTGATATGGTTTGGCTCTGTGTCCCCACCCAAATCTTATCTCAAATTGTAATCCCTGGAATCCCCAAGTGTTAAGAGTGGGACCTGATGGAAGGTGACTGGATCATGGGAGCAGTTCCCTCATGCTGTTTTCGTGATAGTGAATGATTCTCACAAGATCTGATGGTTTTATAAGGGGATTTTCCTCCTTTGCTCATTCACTCTCTCTTGCTTGCTGCCATGTAAGAAATACCTTTGCTTGTCTCTCCCCTTCCACCATGATTTTAAGTTTTCTGAGGCCTCCCAAGCCATACAGAACTGTGAATCCATCAAACCTCTTTCCTTTATAAATCACCCAGTATTGGGTAGTTCTTTATAACAATGTGAGAATGGACTAATGCAGTAAATTGGTACCGCAGAGAGTGGGGTACTGTTATAAAGATACCTGAAAATGTGGAAGCAACTTTGTAACTGGGTAACAGATAGAGCTGGAACAGTTTGGAGGGCTAAGAAAACAGGAAGATGTCAGAAAGTTTCGAACTTACTAGAGACTTGGAGGACTCAGAAGAGAGAAAGATGTGGGAAAGTCTGGAACTTCCTAGAGACTTGTCGAATGGTTTTGGTCAAAATGCTAATAATGATTTGGACAATGAAGTCCAGGTCAGATGGAGAAGAGGAACTTATTGAGAACTGGAGCAAAGGTCACTCTTGCTATGCTTTAGCAAAGAGACTAGCAGAATTTTGCCCTTGCCCTAGAGATCTGTGGAACTTTAAACTTGAGTATGATGATCTGAAATTGGAAATTATGTTTAAAAGGGAAGCAGGGCATAAAGGTTTGAAAAATTTGCAGTCTGATGATGCTGTAGAAAAGAAAACCCATTTTCTGGGGAGAAATTCAAGCCAGCTGCAGAAATCTGCAGAAGTAATGAGGAGCGAGGACAATGGGGAAAATGTCTTCAAGGCAAGACAGAGATCTTGGTGGCAGCCCCTCCCATCACAGGCCCGGAGGTCTAGGAGGGAAAAACGGTTTCTTGGGCAAGGCACTGGGCCCCCTGCTGTGCACAGCCTAGGGACTTGGTGCCCTGCATCCCACCTGCTCCAACTGTAGCTAAAAGGGGCCAAGGTATAGCTCAAGCTGTTGCTTCAGAAGGTGTAAGTCCTAAGCCTTGACAAGTTCCCCATGGTATTGGTCCTGTGGGTGTGCAGAAGACAAGAATTAAGGTTTGGGAACCTCTGCCTAGATTTCAGTAGATGTATGTAAATGCCTGGATGTCCAGGCAAGACGTGTGATGCAGGGGCAGAGCCCTCATGAAGAACCTCTGTTAGGGCAGTGCAGAAGGGAAATGGGGGATGGAGCCCCCAACACAGTCACCACTGGGACACTGCCTAGTGGAGCTGTGAGAAGAGGGCTATGGTCCTCTAGACCCCAGAATAGTAGATCCACTGAGAGCTTGCACTGTGCATGAAAGCAGACACTCAACTCCAGCCATGAAAGCAGCTGGGAGGGGGGCTGTAGCCTGCAAAGCCACAGGGGCGGAACTGCCCCAGAGAGTGGGAGCCCACCTCCTGCATCAGCATGACTTGAACTTGAGACATGGAGTCAAAGAAGATCATTTCAGAGCTTTAAGATTTAATAACTGCTCTGCCTGGTTTCAGACTGGCATAGGGCCTGTAACCCCTTCGTTTTGGCTGATTTCTCCCATTTGGCATAAGAATATTTACCCAATCCCCGTACTCCCACTGTGTCTCAGAAGTAACTAACTTGTTTTTTATTTTACAGGCTCATAGGTAGAAGGCACTTGCCTTGTCTCAGATGAGACTTTGGACTGTGGACTTTTGAGCTAATGCTAAAATGGGTTAAAATTCTGGGGACCTGTTGGGAAGCTATGTTGAAATGTGAAAAGACATGATATTCGGAGGGCCAGAGGCAGAATGATATGGTTTGGCTCTGTGTCTCCACACAAATCTCATCTATTGAAACGTAATTCCCATAATGCACATATGTCAAGGGTGGGATGTGGTAGGAGGTGATTGTATTGTGGGAGCAGTTTCCCCCATGCTGTTCTCAAGATTGTGAGTTCTCATGAGATCTGATGGTTTTATTTTATTTTTATTTTTATTTTTTTGAGACGGAGTCTCGCTGTGTCGCCCAGGCTGGAGTGCAGTGGCGCGATCTCGGCTCACTGCAAGCTCCACCTCCCGGGTTCACGCCATTCTCCCGCCTCAGCCTCCGAGTAGCTGGGACTACAGGCGCCCGCCACCACGCCCGGCTAGTTTTTGTATTTTTAGTAGAGACGGGGTTTCACCGTGTTAGCCAGGATGGTCTCGATCTCCTGACCTCGTGATCCACCCGCCTCGGCCTCCCAAAGTGCTGGGATTACAGGCTTGAGCCACCGCGCCCGGCCGATCTGATGGTTTTATAACGGGCTCTTCCTCCTTTGGTGTCTCTTGCCTGCTACCATGTAAGACATGCCTTTGCTTCTCTCGTGCCTTCTGTCATGATTGTAAATTTCCTGAGGCCATGTGTAACTGAGTGAATTGAACTCTTTCCTTTATAAGTTACCCAGTCTCAGGCAGTTCTTTATAGCAGTGTGAGAACAGATTAATATAGCAGGTTAACTCACTTTAGACATAGCCAGATTAATGGGCTCACATGATGCAAGAGGAGCTGGTTTTGCTCCATCATGCCCCTTGCTACCATTCTGTTGGCTTCATTCTCAAGTAATATGTGGTGACCCCAGCAGCTCTAGGTTCTTTTTTTGGTGGTAAGACAGCTGTAGCAGTGGCAGGCCCACATGCTCCCTGGTTCTAATCTCCTTATCTATAGGAATTAGTTCAAGGGCATGCATGGAACCCAACTAGAGCCACTGAGAAAAAGCAAAGCATCTCACTGCAGTGGTTCTCACTGGGGCCATGTCTGTTCTGTTCTAGAAGCAATTACTGTGGACAGGAAAAGTCAATGCTCTTCCCGACAAGACCTGGTTCCCATGCTCCAATCCTTAAATGGGAAATGGAATCCCACCCAGACCATATGCACTAAGAATGGGATAGTAATAGAGGTCAAAATTAAAAAGAAGCAAGGGAATGGGCATTTATTAGCCAAATAACCAAATTCCATGCTCTCTTTTCCCCATACCAAGAGACTTCGCTGATATTCTCACATGTTCTCATTGGAAATCTATGACAAAGACTGACTAGTTATTTACCAAACCTGTTTTCCTTTCACCCTTCTCCCCCAGGCACTCTGCCAGATGCCACTTCTCAGTTTCCCTTGTAGCAAAGGATGTCTAAATGACTGAGGTCCACCCCAGGGAATATGGGCAGAAGTCATGATAACCACTTGCAGGCTGTACCTACAACAACCTCCAATGAGACTTCTCTGGATTATTTATCGCCTCACACCCTGTATCTTGAATGAATGATGAGGACTCTAGGTATTTAAAGAAGAACAAAGCCACAAAACTCTAAGGAACCTGATTCCCTGAATGACCCCATGGACAGCCACTCAATCAGGACCTATTCTACGAGTACTGAACTACCACACAGGAGCAAGAAGTAAAAAGTTAAAATAAGTCACTGAAAATTAAGAGCTTATCTATTATAGCAGCTCATGTTAGCCTGTTACAAAGCCCTGTGGAATTTGGCTGAAAACATGACAGTAAGCATGTGAAAACCTTTCCAGCCCTCCAACCCCATTAAATCATAAGAAGGGGCTTGAAACACACACACACACACACACACACACACACACACACACACACAGACATAAATGGCACAGAAGTGGGAAAAATTGGAAGAAAGGAGTTCAGGGAAAAAAAGCAAATTTCTCAGGACATGAGGCTCAAGGAAACTAAAGAGGAAATGAACAGGGGCTCCTGGGAAAGAAGTGACTGGTAAGTATACAGTATTTATGCCTACCTACATGGTAAGAAGATACATATCATTAACTAATTGTGAAGATGCAACAAATACATACTGAACAAGAGGAAAAAACTGACTCTTTAATGTTGGAACAACAACTATCTTAGCAAAAAGTATACTCTTACTATTGACCACTACACATTTCCACTGCAGCCATTGGGAACCAAAATTGTAACAGGCATTTTTATGAAAGACAAATACATAGGAAACATAAGATGAGGCAGATTCTCTAATGGAAATGGGCCAACAGGATGAGAACAAGAGGGATCATTTTCTTTTAGAGGGGTACCTGGGATATATATACAGTCCCCTTGGTCATGCAGAAAATAAAGATAAATAAATACATAAATAAAAAATAATTTTGCAAACCTCAGTATGTTACGGATTACATCTTTTTTTTCTACTTTAGTATTTTAAAAAATTCTCCTGGAAACATTTTTTATATATAGGCCAAAGTAAAAAGTGGTCCAATGGCTTAAATAAGAAAAGTATTGAGGCAAAAGCAAAAAAAGCTGTTAAAAAAATCAATTCTGGAGCGAGAGAACCTGGTTCAGATCCCAGCTCTGCTACTTACTAGCTATGATGAACAAATAACTTAGTTTCTCTATGCCTAGTTTTCCTCATCTGTACAACAGAGATAATAACAGAAGGGCAAAGTAGGGCAAAGTGCTTTAAAAAGTATCTCAGAAATAGTAAGCACTATGTATGTATTAACTGCTTCTATTATTATTTATTGTATCCATTCCAGTTTTTCTACCAGAAAAAAAAAAAAAAAACAAGGGTTAGTAGAAGAAAGGGAAGTAATAGTCACTGAATATGGAAGAAATATCACATATAGTAATAAAATGTCAGAAAATGCTAGTTGCTTCCCCAACAATTTCTTCTCCTTCCTGGATAACATTTCTAGACTGTATTTCCCAGCCTCCTTAATAGCAACATACATCCACAAAGAGCTGGGTTCTGGCCAGTGCAATGTAAGGAAATGTAATATGCACTCATTCCAGTTTTGGGCAATTAACATCCTTCCAAGTCTTCCTCTTTCCAATGGCTTGATGCAAGTAAGCACGGTGACCCTGCTAAAGATGGCAAGGGCACAGAACAGATGAAGGCTGGGTCTCTGAATCACACTTTGAAGGAGTACTGCCATGATCACCCATTCTGGGACTTCATACAACCGAGAAATAAATATATTTCACATCTCAGGCGGTATCCTTTTTGGATCCATTATAGCTGTTAAAAAGCCAATCTAATAGAGCCAAGCTCTTGACCCATGTTGACTCATGCTCTCATGTTTAATCCCTATCATGATGCCTTAAAATAGATGTTATACCAATTTTATAGCTAAAGAAACTCAGGCTCACAGAAATTAAGGAACTACATTGCCCAGCACTGTAAATGTCATAAATGATGGAGCCAGATTTGGATCTGGGTTAATCTCCTTCAAGGTTTATGAACTTTCCAGCCTCTACACAACACTGCAATGTGGAAAGTGTCCTTCCGATCCTCCCTCATTTACTCCTTGGATTCTTCACTTCCTGACCATTGGTACTTAATCTTTAAACTAAAACTCCATTTTTAAAAATTCGCCTGTGTATCTACTTTGGGAGATCTAAGATGACATCTCCAAAACGCATTCATCCCTTATAGCTCATTCTATCCACATATGAGTCCATGACAGGACAACAAGTGTGCTTAATCTATTTGTTACAGAAGATATAGAAGTGTAGCAGTTTTACAACTGGCTAGAGTATCAGAGATAATGAACGGCACAGCAGAGATAAGGAGAGAAAGATTTTAAAAATATCAAACCAGCAGTGATCTTTAAAGTGTGGTACACACCCCAGGGGCTGTGCAAAACGATCCACTGGGATACATAACAACAGCATGAGAACTTCTATTTCATAATTTTTGCTTTATTCATCTTTTTTTGTTTCTTTTTCTGTGTGTTTTACAAGTAGTGTATCATATAACAGCATGTCTTCAGTTTATAAATAAATGTTATTGATATATTCCGATAGTAAACAATAATAATGAAGATCGATACATCTAGGCAGTAAATCCTGCCTCCTTGCCTCCTTCACTAGGCTTAAAACATAGCATTACAGGGAAAAATGAACAAAAAAGAACAAAAAAATCAGTGTGTAGAGACAACCCCCGCCTATCATATGAAATAGGTTCATTCAACTAAAATAATATAAAAGCAAGTTTGTACAAAATATTAATTTTTTAAGATAAGAGAGATTGAAGCTAATGTATATTATGTCTGTCTTCAAATATAACAAAGAAAAACCAACAAGTTAAAATCATAATCAGACAAACTTGTAGAAAAGTCAGTACCATGCATGGGAATTTTCTGCTGAGAAGCTTTATTTTTTTAAGACCTAAATTGAAGGAATGGATGTCCTGTATACATTTCAGAAGAAAAATTGCAGCCAAAAGATTTAGTGCTTAGAGCAGAAAAGAAATCAGAAGACCTACTTTTGAACAAAAAGGAGACAGAAGTAGATAAAATAAGTGAATGATAAAAAATCCAACATCATTTGAAAGGTTTGTTCTCTAATCACTCTTAATTATCTGCCAATATGAAATGACTATGGAAAAAGGTACTGAATTGACTCCCAATTGACTTGAAAAGTTTTACAACTCAAAGAAACTGAAAAGTGTTGTTTAAAAAAAAAAAAAAAAAAAAAAAAACTGCAAATAAGAAAATTTACCTCTGTTGAAACTTACATGTGGCTCTGACACGCACCCTTAAACAAGTCACTTCTCTTAGACTCTTAGTCTTTAACTGAAAAGGTCGGTTTTTCCATCCTTGCCAGCTACCTCCCAGGGTTCAGATGGAAAAACAATGAGGTTTATCATTATCATCTCTCCTCAACAAGACAGAGCAGCTGAAACCAGCTTCAACAAACAAATCAATAGCTATTTCATAAGGTAGCAAAAATAATAGTCTCATGAAACTTGTTTTTGATCCTTACAATCTTACCTACTCCTGCGACCCATTGCAGAGATTCCCACAAAATCTTTAAAGAAATCAAGATAAAAATAGCAAGAATAAACTTATGGGTAACATGTGAATTTTCTCATGAATGCCACCCAAATCACCTCAAGGTGCCTGTCTTCATGACACACTGTTCTTTTTCACCCACTTGGGTAGAGACAGAGAAAGACAGAACAAACTTGCTATTAGCCAGACTTGGGAACGCTATTGTGTGGACCTGCTCATACGCAACCTACACAGTCTTTACGCTCCTACCCCACTCCCTAAAGGACATAAACCACAAACCTAAAAAAAAAAAAAAAAAAAAATACAAGCACTTTCCAAATTATCTTACGTGGGTGTCCAAACGACTCAGTTATGTGGCGTTACTCCTTAAACTATACAGCTCCCACTACAGTAAACTGCAAGAGCTTCCCATGCAATTAAATGACACTGTTACTCTGACAAACATGTCCCCGCCCCTATGTTGATTCCAGCAGGAAAACTAGAAAAAGTTCCACGAACATTCCTTTCAGGAACTCCTCTTTACAAATAAAGTTCCAACACACCTCAAGATCCAGCCCACTCTCCTCCACGCAGACCACACACCCAAGGTGCTCAGTCACATTGATTCGCCCTACACAACCTCCGCAAGCTTTTTCGCACCAAATCTGGAGACCCTGGCCAGCAAGCAACCGCCTTATCTTCCCGATGCGCGAAGCCGCCTCCTCGCAGGAGCTCCGCTGTGCTGCAAAATGTTTTCATGCAGCCGACTCTCTGGCTGGTTCAGAGAGATTCAGGAGCCCACGTCCTCCTACCCTCACCTCCACACCTTTCATAAATAGTAAAATATATACACGAAGCACAAGAGAGAAAATGTACGAAGGTTTTGAGCCCTCCGTTCCAGAAGGAGCGCCAGTGGATTGGTGTCTGTGGGGCGCCTGGCGCACAGCTCGCTGCTGTCTGGGTCCGGGGAGGAGACAAGACGGTTGTCTTGCCTCTCAAAAGAAACTGGAAATCCCCCAGAAGTTGTTGGAAACGAATGCCACCCCACAAGCTCCCCTGGCAGAGACTGGGGAAGTCAGGTACCTTCCATAAGAGCAGGCACCTGGTCTGTCACTCGCCGCCGTAGCCCCAGCGCTTAGCACCCAGCCTGGCACACAGTGGATGCTCCAAAAATCAGTGTCTGTTTCCACACGGCTCCTTCCATCACGGCTACGAGCTCCTGTTCCTTTAGTCCCAATTCCCTTCAAACCCCAAGTTCGCCTCCCTCTGCTGTGGGCTGTAACTGGGCTATCAGAAGAAAACCCCCGCCAAGAACCCGGCGCCAGAGGTGAGGGCGCACGGAGAAGGGGCAGTGGCCTGAACCAGTTGGAGGAGCTGATTTTAAGGGTTCCCGAAGCATTCCGGGCTCTGGGTTCCTTGTTTTGTGGCTGCCTCGCAGCGCAACAAACTTATTTTCTGACTAAGAAGGAGAAGAAGGGTCGCTGTGGGGTGACGGTGGCATCGTCGGGGCCCTGAGTCCTTCTGGGCTCAGGCGTTCAGCTCCCGCTGGTCCGACCCTGCAGGGCTGTCAGGCTCTGGGCTGTAGGGCCCCATAGACGCCGTCCAGCTCTGCAGGAGTGAGAGCCCCAGGAAGCCTCTCTGTCCTTCAGGCAGCCTGCGCGGACCCTGCCCTTTCCCCCCAAATCCGCGAGCCAGGTCCCCGGGACATTGCGCGCCCACGCTGGAGCCGGACCCAAACAGCTCGCGCCTCACTTACCTCAGCACCTGGGCGCTGGGCTGGCGAGAGCCTCGGGTGCCGCGCCGGCACAGTCCGAGGGGGCCGGTGTAGTGGCGAAAGCTCCCTACTTGTAACCAATCCTGGTGTTGAACCCAGTGCTCTGTCTGGTGCGGCGCTCCCCTCCCTCCTGGTGCTCGCGGCGGCTGGAAAAACCTGGCGCGCCGGAGTTCAGGCTGCCGGCTCCTTAGCCGCGGGGAGGGGGACAAGCGCGGGGAGGGGGAGAGGCGCGGGCGGGTGAGTAGGGGCGGGAGACGAGAGGGGAGGAGGAGAGGCGCGGGAGGCCGGGAGTCCGCGCGCAGCGGAGCCGGGCATGCTCAGTGCGCGGCCGAAGGAGGAGAGCGCTGGGGCGCAGCACCTGCTAGGTGCTGCCGAGAGGAGGGAGCCCCAGGTCCCCAACGCGCGAAATTAGGAAAGGGCACGTCTCCTGATTCTTAGGCAAGAGAAGATTATCAACGTGCAGGGACGTAGGGGTTGTGCTGTTCAGCGGCTAGGGATAAGCCGAGAAGATTCTCCTTCGTTTGCAACCCGAATGTCGGGGCACCAGGAGGCGCGACCTTCCTTGGTACCCGAACCTCTGGCCTCCGGGAGACGCGGAATTCGGGGGATCGTTAAGGCGCACTGGCCATGGAAACAAATGCTTCTGCGTCTGGGCTGAAAATTGTCGAACCAGGGAATGTGGGTGGGCGGGTGGCATTGAACTCAAGCCAGAAGAGGGGCTTTGGGAGGTTTTTACCTGCCTGTCCTTAGGCGAAGGACATTGGCTAGACAGGCTGCGTTACAGACCTGAAGTCTCACCCATGCAACATGCTTTCAGGTTGGAATGTGGGGCGGGGGGCGGGGAAGGTCAGAGGGAACAGTTGCTATAAAATAGGTACAAGGATCAATTTGTGGTGTCTTGGTCGCGAGGGTGGGGCATGTTGAAAGCCTTGTTATTCGAAAGAATGTGCTTTGAACGACGTTATCATGGTCATTCTACATTATGAATCTACTGTTTCCTTGCAGAAGTGGCTCCCTTCGCCCCAACTCCAAACCTCAGGGTAACCGTAGAGATTGGCTGCAATGCCCCAGCCCCTAACCAGCACTGTGCAAAGTGACTTTGATAGGCAGAGAAAAGCCAACCCAGTCGAACTCGTCTGGAAAGCATTTCCAGCAACCCAGAGGAGCCTCTGTTTCTCTCTCTGGGAAAAAGCCCCAGGGGTTTTGCTGAACCCAGGTCTTCCTGCTCATCTCTCAGCAGTTCAGAGCTACATAAACAACTTCTGACCACTTACACAATCATGTAAACCTACCCTGACATCTCCATTATGTGTAAAAGATGTTAACTGGAAAACTATTTTTAAACTACTGTAGTAAGCAAATAAACATCCAACTCCAACATGTATGTGCAGCAGCTTTATTAGTTCATTCAATGTTGGTTTGGTTTGGTTTTTTGTCTTTTGCTTTTTAAAATTAATTATTATTTTTATAATTCCTGTTCTGGAAGTGGGCAAATCCAGACTAGTGATAGGTATTGTTGTGTTCAAAATTTTCATCACTTGAAATTCCATGACTTTCATGATTGCTGAGATTAATGCTAAAGAAAGTTACCCCCCCCCACCCCACCCCAACCTCCCCACCAAAGTTTCCTGATTAAAGTTGGAGAGAGATTTTAAGGCTTTTTCCTCCCTCCTTGCCTGCTATGTTTCTGTAATAGAGGCACTTTTGCAAAACTGGAATGTTGGTGGTGCAGGGGTTTTCCATGGTAGACAACCACTGAGGATCAATGGTTCCCAGGTTCCCACTCACTTTGAAGGCTTTTGTGCTTCTGCCAGAACCATGATATACTACCTGTACTACGTATGATTTTTTTTAGATTGATTATTTTTCTGCAACTAGTCAATTAAAAGTACGTATATATAACTTTTAGTAAGACCGTTTATCAAAATATGCCTCACCAGAAGTTCTCCAGAAAATATTCCTGTGTAACCGTGCATACTCCTAACACATTAAAGGGAAATGTCGTGTTTTAGACTGGACACAGAATTTCAGAAAAGAACAAAGAATAAAATATGTTGTCACATTCCCCACTGGGACTATAAATTGAAGCAATTTTCAAAGTTGTATGACAAATTCAGGCAAAGTCCCTTAACTGTATTTCTAAATCTCAAATGTACATATTTTGTTTCCATTCTCCCCTTTGGCCCTTATTCTGTGCCTACTATATGGTAGGCATTGTCTTCTAGTAGATTCTGGGAAACAAACTAAACATGACCAAGACTTGCTCCACAGTTCACCATGTAGTTAGGAAAACAGGCATTGTGTATATGGAGAGACAGATTTGGGTCATGTTGAGGGGATGTCAGTTAAACGTTAAGTTAGGAGGAGGCATTTTTCTTTTCACCAACACACCCCCACTAATCCAATGCTAAGCTTGTTCAGTACCTCCCCAACATTTTCTCTAAAACAGCAGCTAGTTTAAAATGCAGCCAATAATCCAGTCCCTTTTTTCCATCCTGCAGGGAAGAAGCAATGCTCAGCTGCCACTTCTGCCAAGATAGAAAGCCTCTCACCGAAGCTCCCAGGATTGGGGAGTGTTCCTAATAGACTCAGCCCCTGTCAGGAGACAGAAATGGTTTATTTTGATGACAGTAGCCTCACACGTGTGTCTCTACATATCCAGGACCCCGGCTGCATGTCAGTTTCTTGATCAGGGGACCTGTGATTGGGATTCTCTGGAGGGGAATGTTCCAAATGAATCAATTAACGCCGCCAGCAGCAAGTTCAATACCACTGCACTGAGACCCAGCTCTGTATCATTGCATGAATGAATTACTGGTGCTCATGTAATTTGCAAATAATCATCATTATAACACAGTGGAAAATTTCTCCTGCCCATTTAGCCTGAGTAGCACCTGAACAGAGAGCTGCAATAACCCTCACAACACCCTCCAAAATAACTATTTACACATATGTGAAGTTTTACATCCAGGTCTTTTAATATGGGAGTATCTACATGGACACAAGGTCACCTCTTACACTCATTAAACCAACTGAATGAGGTCTGATAACTCTTAAGGGAAATCAACGCTGAAACTGCTTTTGACTTTTTGGAGACATGAATGGAATACATCATCAGGTTTTACTCAGCATGCAACAGTTCTGCAAACTCTAGAAAGGGCCTCTCTCTGTCCCACTCCCCTATTACGCCTGCTGTATTCCTTCTCTACACATCTGAGGATTTGATGAGTGGGGATTTACTATAAGAGGAGAAAAGAGGAAAAACATCACAGGAAAAGAAATACCTCTTTTCTGACCACATCTGATTTGATGCAATTTTCTCCTTACTCCTGGCATCCAGTGGGATTTTAAAAAACTCATCCATACCGTCTTTCTTTGTTCTAAATGACTTGAATAAGGTTGTTCAATGACAGGAGTGACTCAATCAGATAAAAATATGTAGGTTTTATAATTACAGTTTTACTTGTTTAATGTGTAGGTACCTGAATAGATCTTCAAGCATAAAGTAGCACTTGTATCCCATCCCTGATTTTCAAATATAAACCCAAGTTTGCTTTAATTAAGTAGATAAATCAGTATTTTAATAAAGAATTATATCAAGAAGGGGTTTGTGTTCAGTTTCGAACTGGAGTATAATAAAATAGAACTCAGCTAAGGATTTTCAGACCAGCCTTGCAAAGCTTCCTCCTATGCAATTGTTTTAGGTGACTGATTGACACTTAAGCTTTAAACTAAGGACATTGGACTACTAATGGGCCCATATTGGGATAATGATAATTAGCACACAAAAGCACAGTTAATTGCCATGAAGGTTGCAACACAGACTGACAGATACAGTCAAAGTAAACTAGAAGCCTGACACCCCAGCCAAGATTCCTTTATAAACATGGCTGTGAGACACCCACTGAATTTAAACATAATAAGGTGGAATTAGGGATCAATCAACTGTTTTCTTAGCCATACGTTTTCCAGATTTTTTTGGATTCTTTATACAAAATCCAAAAATAATTGTTCCAAAGGTCTTCAGTTGCAAAAGTATTTATAGTTGATTTCCGTCGTCCTCAGTAATTATGTTCTATAAAGTCACTACAAACTGTGGAGACAATAGAGGGTTATGTTCCTGACAGCCTCTAGTAACAAGATTTTCATCAAGTGATAAAGATATCTTTTTTAATATATACTGTTGATTCATTAACATAGAACTTATGGCCTGCAGCACTGTAATTCTTGCCTGAACAAAACTTATCTAACACATGTATTTTCTCTGTGAGGCACATGACAGGTTTCTTTTGCTTAGGAATGCTAGACAGCACTCCAGCTCTATGCTTGAGGCCATTTTAAGCAGCAAAATCACCAACAGAAAAACCCAAAATTTGAGAAACATGCACTAAATATACTGCAAAAAGGAGACTTTTTTAGAATATGAGAGCTGAAACAAGAATACAGAGCATCACTTTGCTTGATCTCAGCTGGGAATGTGTGCATTGGGCAACTAAAATTTTCATTCTCTGTGCATCTACAAATACCTCTGTGTGTCTACAAGTGTCTACTCAAGTGCCTTAAGTATTGACTTTGGAGTTATAAGTAAATTTTAGCAAGTGGGCAAATTCACAAATATGGTATCTGAGAATAATAAAGGTCAACTGTACCAAATGTCTCCTTTAAACATCCACATCCGCCCATATGGTATGCGATTCAATTTAGAGACATTCAATTTATACAGAATTCATCAAATCATTTATCTTTTCATCTTATCCTAAACAATTTACACTCTATTCACTTAACTGTAATATACTTTCTTCAATATTTTCATTTTGTTCATATTTTTAATATCAGTTTCTTCATATTCAATGTGTCCTGAACTTTTTTCTGTCATTCAATAGTTATATATCCCCTCACTTTTAAAAGCTGCTTAATATTCCATTTCAAAATATACTACAGATAACTCAATCAGTTCTCTATTGTTGAGCATTCAAATTGTTTGTGTTCTGCTATGATAAATAACTCATTGATAAATACACTGAAGTTAAATTTTACACACATTTTAAATTATTAACTCAGAATAAATTCGCAGAACTTGATCTAGTAGGTCAAAAAGTGTGTTAGTCCATTTTCACACTTCTGATAAAGACATATCAGAGACTGGGTAATTTACAAAAGAACGAGGTTTAACTGCAGTCACAGTTGCACGTGGCTTGGGAAGCCTCACAAGCATGGTGGAAGGCAAGGAGGAGCAAGTCACGTCTTACATGGAGGGCAGCAGACAAAGAGAGGAGAGAACTCGTGCACAGAAACTCTGGTTTTCAAAACCATCAGATCTTGTGAGACACATTCACAATCACAAGAACAGCACAGGAAAGACCTGCAACCATGATTCAGTTGTCTCCCACTGGGTCGCTCCCACAACACATAGGAATTATGGGTGGGGACAGGGAGTCAAACCATATCAAAAGTATTGTGACTTTCCTCATTCATAATTATTAGATTCTGTCTGGTAGATGTCCATGATAAACAATTAGAGGTAATGAGGGCTGGGCTCTAGGCCTCATACTTATCACCCTCAAAATAATGTAGTAAATTATAAGAAGAGATAATTCAAGGCTAAATTCTGCACACATAACAACATAGCAGACATTAAAATACAGTCATTCAAACTGTAAGCTCAATAAAATCCCAACTCTCTGTCCTTACAGTTTCTCCAATAGCCCTTTGAATCAAAGATTCACCAGAGGCAAATGCGACAATATTGCAAGGGCAGGATTCAATTAAAGTCTTACTTAGAGTCAGGCAAAAAAACTCTCTGAAAACTGCTCAACACAGAACTGATTGGAATCAAAATCACAAAACATGATTCCTAAGAATATAGGTTAATGGGCTCACCAGATTTTCTTTCTGTGCTATGCAAGGGCAAAACTCACTGTGCAGTATTTCTAGCCAGACCCGTATCTTAAACACCAATCATTTCGCCAGAGACAATAATCATTCACCAGTGATAATAATCATTGCTATGTTCAATTGTGCCAATTAGCAAGGCTTGTATTGTTAATAGTAAATACTGTTAATTGAATCTCAAGTGAGTTTCAGATAAGACGTTTACAGATGCTACCTTCCCTCTGCAATATGTATTCCTGATTAGGGCTCTGCAAATGTTAACAGCAGTACCCTTATAGGTTAAAACCAATACACACAAAAACACATGCAAACACACAACCATCAGCCATACATCACACTATATATAACATCTTTAAAAAAATTAAATGCAACATGGAAAGGTTATGTTTGTTTTTAGTATGATACTTATTCATTTTGCCAAAGTTCGTGTCAATTTACTCTCTCAACATAGTGTATTTTTTCAGTTCTTTGCATACTTGCTGAGTATTACAAGTTTATTTATATCTTTTATAATTTGTGGACATAAAGTGTTTCTTGTTTTCCTTTTTTAAAAATTTCTAGTGAGGTTAAAGTTTTTATATGTTTATATGTTATATGCATTTTATAGATTGCCTCTGTGTTCCTTATTTATTTACTTGAGCTTTCATGTTTATCCTAGAGATTAGCCAAAGATTTCAGAATATTTAAGGTAGTAAACTTTTATCTGTTGAAAATATTTCTTTCTATTTGCCTTTTCACTTTAGAAATCTGTACTCCCAGTGTTTTAGGAGGCCGAGGTAGGTGGATCACCTGAGGTAGTAGTTTTTCTTTACATTTCTATCTTTGGTGTCATAGACTTAAAGTATATCCTCGGATTCTGACATATAGAATCAAAATGTAAGGAGTCCAATGGACCCACTCCCAAGCAAAACAAGCATAAATGGAGGTGAAAATTATTTAAACACACACACATTTAAAAACTCTGGAAGTGGTTTTAAGGACATATATATCAATGAAGAAATATTTATTCAAGAAAATCTAGTAAAACTCATTAAGAACGGTGAGAGTCTGTGGCATTTGTACCATAACCTTCTCCCTGTCAGCTCAGCATGGCGGAAACTCCACTCCAGGTGAGCACAGCCAAGAACATAGCAGTACCCTTCACTCCCCAGGCAACCCCAGAACCCAGTAAAAGGAATATGGTATCTTTCTGGGAGGGACATACCTTTAGCATTTCTTATCTTCCCCACAATTACCTGTTGCACAGGCTAAATATATCAGGAGTGTGGCCAGGAGGTCAAGGCTACCTTCTTTCACTCAGCCCCCATTCATAGAACAAGGAGATTCTTTCTAGCCAATTGCCCTAAACACAGCTCGTTTGTAAGGAGAAGGTTCTCTGTCAAAAGAGGTAAGCCTAGAATACCAGAGGCTGCTGCCCCAACCAAAATTCCTTCTAAATCTAGGGTGTCACTCAGAGAGAAGCATACAACTGTCCCCACAACTAGTTCCAAAGCCATGGTTCAGAGACTTGGTCCAGGGGGAGAGAGAGGTCATAAGAAAACAAAAAAATAAACAAGAAAACTTACTTTACTTTAAACGGAGTGTAGAAAAGTTCAATTTTAAGGATCTCAATATCAAAGGAGATTTTGGTAGAAAGCAATTAGGAAGAGGATGGTACCTTCATGAGGGATTTAAGCTAAACCTCAAACCAGTAAGCTTATCAGAGAAAAAAAAGAGAGCTAAGAAGAGCCTTCTTTGGGTCCAAGCAAACCCCAGACATTCATCTCAAAATTACCCCATAAAGGAACCCAAGTTTAATTGAATTGTTTTCAATCTAGGGAGCAATTTATGCTCCAGGGCATTGTATAAACAATAGATCAATCAGTTGGGAATTAGTAGAGCTTAACAGCTGGATGTGATCATGGAAACAGAGACTGGAAGAGAGCCCTTCTAAAAGCATTGTATGGGAGGCTGACTGTGCACATGTCAGCCTGCACCCTGTAAGGAGCAAAATCAGAGTCTTCATACTGTGAGGAAAATAGACTCCATTATAATAGCCCAGCAAGTGACTATACAAATAAACATGCAAACAACAATAAACATGTGAGGCAGAAGGGGGCCCTCCAGAGTTGTAACAATATATTATCTAAAATTAAGTTTTCAACAACAAATTATGAGACATGCAAAGAAACAGGAAAGTGATTCATACAAGAGAAAATAAAAGCAGGCAACAGAAACTACCTGTGAGAGAAACCAGATGTCAGATTTAGCAGAAAATAAAAAAGAAAATCTTCAAAGTAACTATTATAAATATGTTCACAGAACTAAAGGAAAGAATGATTAAAGAAGTAAAAGAAGATATGATAGCCATGTTGCTTCAAACAGAGAATGTCAGCTGGGTCTTGTGGCCCACACCTGATATCCCAGCACCTTGGGAGGCTAAGGTGGAAGGATTAATGAGCCCAGGAGTTCAAGACCAGCCTGAGCAATACAGTGAGACCCCTGTCAGTACAAAAATAAAAAATAAAAATAAAAGTAAAAAATTAGCCAGAGTTGGTGGTGCACCTGTAGTCCTAGCCAATTGGGAGGCAGAGGTGGGAGGATCACCTGAGCCTGGGAGGTCAAGGCTTCAGTGAGCCATGATGGTCCCACTGCACTCCAGCCTGGGCAACAGAGCAAGACCCTGTTTCAAAAACAAAAAACACCACCAACAAAAACAAATAGAGAATGTCCATAAAGTGATAGAAATTATTTTCAAAACAACCAATGATTTTTGTGGAGTTTAAAAGTAGAGTAACCAAAATGAAACTTGTACATAATATTCAAAGCAGCACTATTCACAATAGCCAAAAAGTGGAAGCAACCGCAATATCCATCAAATGATGACTAAGTAAACAAAGTATGGCATATTCACACAATGGAATATTATTTAGCTCTAAAAAGTCATAAATTAATGATACATGATACCATGTGTCTGAACCTTGAAAATTTTATGCTAACTCAAAGAAGGCAGTAAAAAGACCACATCTTATATGATTCCATTTATATAAAATATCCAGAACAGGGAAATCTGAGATACAAAGTAGATTAGTGGTCACTTACGGCTAGCGGTTTGGGGAAGACAAGGAGCTAGGAGAATGATAGCTAAAGGGTACAAGTTTTATTTTGAGTCATGAAAAAGTTCTGAAATTGATTTTAGTGATGGCTGCACAATCTTGAGAATACACTAAAAACCAAGTGCATGGTATGTGGGTTTTATCTTAACAGAGCAGTTACCAAAAAAACTATTCCCGATTCAAGGAACATAAATAGCCACTTATCTTTCCTCCTACCATATTTATGCTTTTATTTTTTAAATAGTCATCTTTAATTCTTCTGGCATTAACTTTTGCTTTATTGGTGATTTTTGTTTTTTTAACTAAACAGTTAGACGGTTGTACGAATATCATTGTTTATGGTGGTTTAGCCATAACAATATCAATTCTACTTTTGTGAAAGAAATAAAGGTGTTTTTGAATTTTATGAAAAACGTGCTAATTAAAAGGAACACAAGATACCAAAAGGAATAACTTCAAGAAATAGCACTTGCAGATGTGAGGGCAATCTGGTTGCGACATCTATCACCCCATTGATCACCAGGGTTGAATTGGCTGATCTGGCTGACTAGGCAGGTGTCCCCTTCCTCACTGCTCCATGTGTGTCCCTCCAGAAGCTGCGCATTTGGTGGAAAAGGATGACCATCCCCCGTAGAGGAGGACCCGTCTTCCGTCAAGGGTATATGAGTAGCTGCATTCCCCTGCTAGAACCTCCAAACAAGCTCTTAAGAAAGAGCACTTGACTGGAAACATTTTACTTAAAAATCCTGCTTTGAGGAGGAATAAGTATGAAATAAGTGGGTGACTTAAGTCTTCGAAGAAAAGAGTCTTTCGAACAAGTTGGGAGTCAGATTACTCTCATTAACGTACCCTGAGAGCAAACTGATGAAACAGCAGTAAGGGCAAGAGAGGGGTTGGGGTATCAGGTAACAAGGCATTTGCTGCTGAAATTAAAATGACATCAAGTCATGTATATTCTATTTTTCTAAGAAATTTGCTTTTCAACGAATCTGAAATGCTAATTTTTTATTTGATAAAATATAACATGCATTTAAATATATATCCAGGTTACTTACTTATATTAGACATATAAGTAAGTAGACATACATTAGTGTTCATGTTCACTAATTTTATATATATGTATATTTAAAATATTTGTTAGGACAAGAAACCTTTTGATTCTTCTTTCACTGTAAATTCTGGGCTATTTTTGTTGATTGATATTTGGAATAAATATTACAATAATTTTGTAAGGTTAATTATTATTGATATTTTTATTTGAATTGTTCAAGATACGGAAAACGAATGATAGTAATAGCAAATATACATTTATTTAGTGCTTTTGATGTGTCAGACAATAAGTTTAATCTTTACATACCCTGTATCAATTTATCTTTTTAAGACCTCTATAGGGTAGTTAGGCTGTGTGTGCATGTTTGTGTGCGTGTGTGTTTAACTTTTTAAATTGCGAAATAAACATATATAGGAAAGTGCGTAAGTATAAATTGGCTAGGCGCAGTGGCTCATGCCTGTAATCCCAGCACTTTGGGAGGCTGAGGTAGATGGATAACCTGAGGTCAGGAACTCAAGAGCAGCCTGGCCAATATAGTGAAACCCCGTCTCTACTAAAAATACAAAAATTAGCTGGGTGAGGTGGCATAAGCCTGTAGTCCCAGCAACTCAAGAGCCTGAGGCCGGATAATTGCTTGAACCCAGGAGGCAGAGGTTGCAGTGAGTCTAGATCGTGCCTCTACACTCCAGCCTGGGCAACAGAGTGAGACTCTGTCTCAAAATAAAATAAAATAAAATAAAATAAAATAAAATATAAAAAAAGAACAAAGAAAAGAAAATTGCATAAACATAAATGCAGAGATCAACATATTGTTACAAATCGAACCTTTGTGCAACTAGTAAGTTTATCAAGAAATAGAACATTTTCAGAACCCTGAAAGCTTCTTCATACCCTCTTCCCGTTACTACTCCATCCTAAACAATGTACTCCACAACATTATTATTCATCCTGCCTGCTCTATGTTCTTTTCTTTCCCTCTTTGTCTTTTCTTGGAATAATTGTTTTTATCAATTTCCCCCTTTATTAGTTTGATAGTTATGTCGTCTTTTATTCTTCTTTTAAAGTCACCCTAGAGATTACAAATTCATCCTTGATAAATTAAGTTTAATGTTCCCTGGAATTTTTACTCTTTCTCCAGTAACTCAAGACGCTTAGAACATTTTAACTCCATGTATACTCCTTCAAACTTACTGCTTTTAGAATTGTGATTTTAATATCTCTCTTCTTTCTCCCTCTCTCTAGCTCTCTAACTGGTACCTATTATTTTCCTATGTGTCTATCAGATACACTGAGGCACTGTTGCTACTGTTTTATGTAGTTATTATGCATTTATATTTACCCACCTATTCACCCTTTGATTCTCTTCATCTTTCCTGCATCTCTTATCTTTTAATCTAGATTTATTTAGAATTGTCAGTGTTCAGGATATTCTGTTGATTCGTTCTTGCTTACATTACTTTTCTGAAAGTTTTAAAATTTTTTCTTCGTTTATAAATTATATATTGGCTGCACTTGGGGTTATATGATTTCTCTATTACTCTAGGAAAAAAATTCAAAGCTTACAGGTTTAAACAATGCTTTTATTTGATGAGATTCTGTATGTCAGCAATTTGGATTGATTCTTCTGTAAGTCCTGCCCATATTACTAATGTGGAAGCTTAACTTGGGCTGTTTTAAGTTTTGTGGGTTTTTTTTCACATTTTGTGTTACATGCAAGACAATACATTGGTTGGACGTTCTTTTTTTTTTTTTTTTTTTTTTTTTTTTGAGATGAAGCCTCCCTCTGTTGCCCAGGCTAGAGTGCAGTAGCGCGATCTCGACTCACTGTAACCTCTGCCTCCTGGGTTCAAGTGAATCTTCTGCTTCAGCCTCCTGAGTAGCTGGGATTACAGGTGTGCGCCAGCCGCCTGGCTAATTTTTGTATTTTTAGTGGGACGGGGTTTCACCATGTTGGTTAGGCTGCTCTCGAACTCCTGACCTCACGATCCGCCCACCTCAGCCTCCCAAAGTACTGGGATTACAGGCATGAGCCACCATGCCTGGCCTGGTTGGACATTCTTTACGTGGTTTTGCATTCTTAAGGAAGCTAGCCCTGGATTCTTCACTCACTCTTGTGCAGTGCAGCTGCAAAGCCTCTTAATACTGTACATATGATTCCCTAAATATAACTTCCATTACATTTTGTTGGTTAAAGAAGTTCTAAGACAAACTCTGATTCAAAGTGAGGAAGAAATGAAGAAGAAATACACTCCATCTCTTGAAGAAAGGAAAAAAAAGTTGTAGTGTCAATGGGTGTGCGTATACGAATGGGAGGAATTTGTGGCTAATTTTGTTAATACCACAATATGTCATCTGGTTACAAATTATTCACATTTTCTTCACGTGCAAAATATGCTCATAAGTCCTGAGGACTCTCAAATATCTCATTCGATTGTAGCATCAGGCTCACAGTTTTGGATCTTTTGATCTGCATCCAGGCCTGATAATGACAAGGCTTTTAGAGTACAGCTCTTCCTCTATGGCATCTCTTCTGAACTCAGAAAAAGACTTTTGAACTTAAAAGACACATAAAAAGCCTCCATACACCCAGAATACAATGGTGAGACAAGGATAGGATAACTTAATAGAAACTCCGTTTAAAAGAGGAAGATTGAGAAGCATATATCAATCATCAGTTCAGAGATTTTTTTGAAATGTAGGCACACACTTATTGTTAGTTTCTCCTCCTCCAGATGCAGAGAACGCTCCTTGCTTATGATCCATTTACACTACCTAGGAGTAGTGTTTTAGTCCAATGTTGTCTGAATCTCTGGCTTTACTCTCTCAATAATCATTCCTTTTCTATTTGAAAAGGTCTATTTTGCAGCTACATCTATTTCTCATTGTTCCTCTTCCCGTAGTTATAAGCTCAGAGGCCATCTTTTACATGATGTCTCATGTAAAAGAGCCTCAGCCTCTTTTAGACCAAACTAGAGTGTTTTGTTTCATAAATACAATTATCCTTAAAACATTGTGGATTTCCTTTAAATCTTATTGGGTGACACTCTAAATCCTCAAAGCCATGTGTGCAATTATTTTCAAGACAGATCTGTCTCTGCTTTGGTCATGTCCGGCAGCTGGGAGTCAATAGTCTTAAAATTCTTTTGTCAAACTGTGAGGGTCCACTAGCCTTCTTCTTAAATCTTTCTGAGGTTTTACTAAAGTATTTTAGAGCCACACCCATGGGTTGACCTTACTGAGACTAATTCTTACACTGAGAATATTTTGCTAGCTGGAAGAATAGGGGATGAAAAATAGTTTTATTTTACAAGCCAGAAAGTCCTAGGCCCTCTACATTTCCTCTAAATTCTGCTTGGAAACCAACATTGTCAACATTCTGTTCCAGATTGCCTTATTTAGATCCACACATTCATTAAATGAATTTCTGTCTTTTAAGTAACTTCAGGTTACAGTTTCACCTGCCACTGCATTACGTAAGTCACCATTTTCTAGCCTCCTGTAGATGTTTCCCCATTGTCTTTCCTGCTTACAGTGTGAGTTTCCTCCACAATTTTCCAGGCTTCACTCAACACCAAATCCCAAGGTCAGTGGCATATGTTTTATGTTTTTATTACAGCAGCAACATAATCTTAGATATCAAATTTTGTATGAGTTATTGCTACTGCTTAATATGTGATCCTAATGTTTGAATGCCTTAAAACAATGCATTTGTTTATTTATTTAAAACAATGCATTCAGTTTATTTGCTCACAATTCTATGGTTCAGCAATTTGGTCTGGATTCAGCTGGATGGTTCTTCCGTTTGTCCTTGCTGCAGTGACTTATGCAGCTGCAGTCATTTAATTGCTCAATCGGGGCTAGTCATACGTCTTATAGTTGGTGTTGGCTGTTCATTGGTCCTGTCTCTTCATATGGCCTCTCATCTTTAAGGAGGCTAGTCTCAGTTTCCTCACATGGCAGTCTATAGCAGCACGAGAGTGGGAGCTAAAATTCCGAAGCTTCTTGAGGTCTGTGCTCAGAAATCCCATATCCAAACTTCTTCCTCATTCTCATTGCCACTAGCCAAAACAGATCACAAGGCCAGACCAAATTCAAGGAGATGAAGTACTACACTTTACTTTCCAATACAATAAGCAACAAAGTCACATTGCAAAATAATTTTCATTCAGGAATGAGAGAAATTTCTGGCCATTTTATTTTGCGATGTAACATATCATTGATAAAGTTTCTTAAATATATGACTTCTTATCTCTTTTACATTTTGTAAAACTTCTATGCATTATATTTTCAGATACTGCTCCTGCCTGATTCCTTCTATAGTTTCCTTTTGAACTCCAATGACCTATCTGCTGTTAGGCCTTCTTACTTTATTTCCTAGGTTTATTGCTCTCCCTTTATATTTTTCTCTTTCCTTTTACTTTTGCTCCTTAATATTCAACCTTGATAATTTCTTCTGATTCATATATTAGTTTACTATCTTTCTCTCCAACTATGCTTAATCTGCTTTCATAATATCCAATGAGTGTGTAACTCCAATTTTTGTGCTTTCAATTCCATTTGATACTAAAACAAAGATCCTAATCTTATCTTTTTTGAGCGTAATAATCTTAGTTATTTTAAAGTCTGGTTTTAATAGCTCCATTATTCAGAACCCTTATGAATCAGTTCTTATTTCTATTGTCTGTTCTCTCACTCTCCATTAATGCGGACTTTCCTCCTCATGGGACTGGTTCTTTTTGATTCAGTGTGAGACATTTTGTCTGAAAAGTTGTAGAAATAATTTGAGACCTAGGATGATATGGCATTTTTCTAGACAGCATTTATATTTGATTCTGACACGTGGCCAGGTGAAATATCTATCTCAGTTTACCTTAATCCTGTTGTAAGGATTACAGGTCATACTCTTCCTGAAGAGCAGCCTGACATGATCCCAACCCACAAAATGGTGGGTTTACCAACCTACCCTTTTTAGAAGTCCTAGACTCCCCTTACACAATGAAACTGTTAAAAGCACTGATAATTTTCCCTGTCTTTTAGCACCTCTACCAGAATCAGAAATGGACTTAGAGAAACAACAGCCCCCAAGTCCATTCTTACCTTCCTGACTTTCCTATGTAAAGCTCTTCATTGTCTTGTTAACTCTCCAATGCCTGCAAATGGTAGGGTTTTTCTTTTCGGTCATTTTGCAAGCCAAGAAACCCCAGCTGGCAGTGATACTCTGCCTGGGCCTCATTCGGCCACACTGATGTGTCTCAGCTTGCCTGTGTTATAGTTTGTAACTGCATTTAGTGGTTCCCGAGCTCTTGTACCATCCCCCCAAAGAATAACAATATACGGGACATTGAAGAGTGAGGAGGGCAGAAAAGGATTTTCTTGAACGATGAAAATGGCTATCAGTGGAGAGGAGACACGGCGGGATGGATCCTCTACCAGAAGGTGAGATAGTTCCCCCTGTGTGGCTGGTTCTGGGGCCTTTTATGGACTCAGAATGGGAAGTGTGTGCTGATTGGTTTGTGAGTGTGCAAAAAAGTCTAAAGGGAAGACATCATGCAAAGCTGGGCAAGACAGTGTAGAAAAACCAATTAGCAAAGGATAGGTATATGTAAAATAGGTGAAAGGTGGAGAGCAGTCAGAGGAAAGCATGCCAAACAGGAAGACAAGTTCTCAATCGGGTCCAAGGATGTAACTTGTAGCTTGGCTTTCAGACTTTAAACTGTCTTCGTCTTGCAGATGGGGTTTCACCAGGGACCCACACCTGTCTGCTTAGAATTTCTCTGCCTCCTGCCTTTATCACAAGCATATTTTAAAAAGAATTTATTCAGTTTGTCATCAATGAGATGGGTGGTATTAATTACCTAGTCTGCCCTTAACTGAGTAGATGTCTCAGCAGTTTCTGTTATTATCCTGTTTTACTGATTAGGAAACTTAACCATGTTCACACATGTAATGAATGAGAGATTGAAGGAAATTGACATGTTTACAGTACTAGGCTTGCTAATTCGATAATCCTCTTTTTTTGCTATTATAGGTTTTTATTTTAAAAGAAAAGAAAAAAAGCAAAATCTACCAATAATTTTATTTGTAGCTCAATTAATATGTATTAACCATTTATGTATAAAGCACTCAATAAAGTACTAGGGAGCAATAATGTAGAGACAAAGCACGTAAGATGCTTTCTCTTTCTCAATTCTCAATCTGATAGTTAGGATAAAGCTACTATAGTTCATAAATATAGATGATTATTATTTTTATTTAGCCTATGACATGCAAGAGTAATTCTTTTGGATCAAATGCAAATTCTATTGAACAAACATATATTTATGTCCAAACATATCTATTTATTCATCTATCTTTGTAATGAGAAATATCTGCTATTAAGCCTGTACTTCATTATCTCTCCAAGTGTGGTTAAGGATCTCTTAAATCAGAATCACATGCAGTGGTTGTTAAAAATTAGACTCCGGGATCCAGCCCAATTTAAGAAACTATGAATTTCTTTTGGTAAGGCCCTTGGAAACTACAGAAACACCCAGATGATTTTCATGCACATTAAATATGGATATTGACTACCTTAAATATATTTTGGTTATTTATATCCCCTAAAATAACTTCTCTCATAGCTTATTTTTTCTTAGGCATTTTATCCTTTTTGGGGACTTTAATTACCATCTGGATGTGGATAAATGTCAAATTTTTGTTCTTATTCTAAACCTTTCTCCTGAGAACTGGATTTATATGTCCATTTGCCTTCAGAACAAATCTGTGTGAATGTGTCGTAGGCAAGAATGTCTAAAATGTGCCAATTTTCTGGACTATTCTCTTAACTCACTCCCCATTTGGTCATACTTCTTAGTTGCCCTCAGAGTAAAAGGCTTTACTGTTCATCCATCTCCCCAAACAAAGAAGATCATCTTCACCCTAAATTCCTCTATCTTGCTTTATCCTCATGCAACATACTGATGAAATTCAAAGTCTGGTTTGGTAAATTTCACAGATATATCCCAAGTCAATTAAATTCTTTCCGTGTCTATTGATATAATATAGGCTTTAGACTTCTCTAGGTTGGATAATAGAACTTACTTTAAAATATAAAGCATTTATATTTTAAAAGTCCTAGGTTCCCCTTACTCCAGGAAGCTGTTAAAAGTACTGATAATTTTCCCTGTCTTTCAGCACCTCTTCCAGAATCATAAATGGCCTTAGAGAAATAGAGCTCTTCATTGCCTTGTTAGCTCTCTGATGCTTGCAAATGATGTAGGATTTTTCTTCTCAGTCACTTTGCAAGCTGGGGACCCTTGACCAGCAGCGACACCCCACCCGGGCCTCACTCTTCCATGCTAGCATGCCCCAGCTCGCCTGTGTTATAGTTTGTACCTGTGTTCAGCAGTTCTCGAGCTCTTGGATCATGCCCCAAAAGAATGAGGATATGCGGGACATTGAAGGGTGAGGAGGGCAGAGAAGGAATGTATTGAGCTACGAAAATGGCTTTCAGTGGAAAGGGGACAGGGAGGGATGGATACCCTACCTGTCTTACCCTACCCATCCTACCTTATCCTTAAAATATAAAGCATTTTATATTGTAGGCTCTTGTACCTGTGAGCACCAAATCAGAATCACCTGCCATGATGGTTAAAAATTCATGTAACTGGGCCCTACTTCATACTTACTAAATTGTAGCTATAGGAGTGGGGCCCAGGAATCTATTGTTTAACAAATATCTCTGGGTAATTCTAATGCACATTTAATCTTCCACTTATAAAGCTGGATGCTTTCACTAGAGACAGCAAAGAGGGGTTAAGTATAGAATAAGGCAATTGAATAGCGTGCATAAAGAATGTCAGATGTGAAAGAAACGAGAGAGATAACAACTCTTAACTGCACAGAGGAAAAGCTGAGACATAGAGGGTCACTCAGCTAGTCAGTGATAAATTCAGAAAAAGAAGCCAGATTAGGTGACTTTCAATCAAGCGCTTTATTATACTGTACTGCTTCCCTCTTTTCAGTATGTTCCAAACTAGAGATTATTTTAGGAAACTTATTTAGACCAACTAGAATTTGGTAATGATGTTATAAATACCCCAATGCTACCTCTCATGTAAAATATGTAACTTGTTCATGTTTTTGTTAAAAAGAAATCAGCTATTTGCTTTTATGGTCAAGATTTTGAAATGTTTCTAAAGAAAACCAGTGCATACTTTTTATAAAGGAAAAATGTACTTCGTAGGTTTTTAAATGTAAACCACAAATGTAATTGAAATCATTTTAATTGTAAGGCAAGACTGAATTTACATCCTAGGAAAAGTCAATGTAAGCAATTATAAGAAACTCCTAAAGCTTATGCACTCAAAGAATGCAAAGATATTTTAATTGAGATTTAAAGACACCATCTACCTAGAAATCTTAAAGGAAGAATCTACTTGTTTAACTTCATTATCTAGCTCTGAACTTGACATTGTGATAAAAAAGTAATGGTTTCCTTCCAATTATTAAAGAGGCATGTATTTTAGAAAAGGGAAGAGATGTTTAAATGCCTTATTAAAACTTGTTCAAAATGTCTTGCATAAACCAAAGAAAAGTTTCAAATTTGGTGGAAAAAAAATAGCAGTTTCAAGAAGATTTGTGAAACTGAAACTTTATTAGCACTCTAAATTTTCTTGAAAATATCTAACAAACTTTTGCCCATGGATGAAAGGAAACGAAGTATCATTTGGCTCTGTGTTCCCACCCAAATCTCATCTCAAATTGTAATCCCGCACGTGTCAAGGGCTGTAATCCCCACTTGTTGAGGGACGGAAGTGATTGGATTATGGCGCAGTTTCCCCGCTGCTGTTCTCATGATAGTGAGTGAGTCTCACAAGATCTGATGGTTCTAAAAGTGGCACTTTTTCCTCGGCCCGCTTTTATTCTCTCTCCTGCCACCTTGTGAAGAAGGTGCTTGCTCCTCTTCACCTTCCACCATGATTCTAAGTCTCTCGAGGCCTCCCCCGCCACAAGGAACTGTGAGTCAATTAAACCTCTTTCCTTTACAAATTACCCAGTCTAGGGTATTTCTTTACAGCAGTGTGAAAATGGACTAATACAATCATCATCCTCAAATAGTCGCTTATTGGGCAGATCCTGTGAGCCCAGGGCTCAGGTAAGGGCTTTCTCAGTGTTCCTGCTTAGTAGTCCTGTTGTAGTCAGACAAGATTCTCTGGGTGAGAAGGTTTCTTGCCCCCCTTTCCCTGGGGAGGTAGATTTTGCTACTACACTTTCCCCTGAAGTAGTGAATCTTTTGCTTGGGCCTTGGGAACTGGAGTATTTCATACTCTTCCTCCAGTAGATTAAGCGTCTAAAATATTCTTTCTTTCTTTCTCTCTTTCTCTCTCTTTCTTTCTTTCTTTCTTTCTTTCTTTCTTTCTTTCTTTCTTTCTTTCTTTCTTTCTTATTTCTTTCTCTTTCTTTTCTCTTTCTTTCTTTCTCTTTCTTTTCTCTCTCTTTCTTTTCTTTTCTTTTCTTTTCTTTTTTCTTTCTTGTTTTGAGACAAGTTCTCACTGTCACCCAGGCTGGAGTGCAGTGGTATAATCATGGCTCATTGCAGCCTTGACTTCCTAGTTCAACTTATCCTCTCACCTCAACCTCCCAAGTAGGTGGGACTATAGACATGTGCCACCATGCCCAGGTTGGCTCATTTTTAAATTTTTTGTAGGGTCTGGCTACGTTGCCCAAGCTGGTCTCAAACTTCTGCGCTCAAGCGATCCTCCTGCTTGAGTCTCCCAAAGTGCTGGGATTGCATCTGTCTTTGAATTAGAGTGTAATCCATTTAGATTGTATGTGATTATATATTTGTTAAACTTAAATACACCATCCTGTCCTTCGTTTTCTATTTTTTTTTTTTTTTTTTTTTTTTTTTTTTTTTTTTTTTTTTTTTTTTGAGACGGAGTCTCGTGCTGTGTCACCCAGGCTGGAGTGCAGTGGCGCGATCTCGGCTCACTGCAAGCTCCGCCTCCCAGGTTCACGCCATTCTCCTGCCTCAGCCTCCGAGTAGCTGGGACTACAGGCGCCCGCCACCACGCCCGGCTAGTTTTTTGTATTTTTAGTAGAGACGGGGTTTCACCATGTTAGCCAGGATGGTCTCGATCTCCTGACCTCGTGATCCACCCGCCTCGGCCTCCCAAAGTGCTGGGATTACAGGCTTGAGCCACCGCGCCCGGCCTCGTTTTCTATTTGACCCATCTTTCTTTGTTCCGTTTTCTCTGCCTTATTTTGGATTGAATATTTTTAGAGAGAATTTTATTCTTTCTTCTACTGGCTTTTTAGTGATGCTCTTTTGTCATATATTTCATTTCTTTGCATGTTTTAAAACAATATTTAAAAATATTTACCAGAACAGGCAATAGTCTCCTAAATATTACTTTTAAAGTGTAACATTTAACAACATATCTTCCTGAAGACATTAGGAAGTTGTTATTACTTCAGCCTGAACTAAACACCTTTTAGTGTGAGTCTCTTGGGGACAAAGCCCACCAAATTTTATTTTTCCAGAATTTTTTATATGCTATTATTGCTGAAGATTTAGAATTCTAGGATGGCTTCTAGGATGACTTTTTTTACATGTTTAAGAATAATTCCTTTTCTTCTATTTTTACTGTTTCTAATAAGTCAGTTATAATTTATCCTAGTCCTCTGAAAGTAGTATTCCTTCTTTGCTGTGTTTTCCTGCTGGCTGCTTTTGAAGATTTGATTTTTTATCCTTGGATTTTAGCAACTTGTCTATCATGCACCTAATAGTTCATAGAACATATTATTTGCAATTATTCTGCTTTTTGTTTTCTGAACTTATTTTGAGGTTGATTATTTTCTTCAAATTTGGAAAATTTTCAGATATTATCTCTTCAAATATTTCCATTGCCCCTTTCTCTCTTTCCTAGGACTCCTTTTACATGTATATTAGATTATGTGATACTGTCCTATAGTTTAGATATTCTGTTCTACTTTTTAAAATTAATAGACTTTATTTTTCAGAGCAGCCTTAAGTTTACAGAAAAATTGAATAGAAAATACATAGACAGGTGCAGTGGCTCACACCTGTAATCCCAACAGTTTGGGAGGTTGAGGCAGGCAGATCACCTCAGGTCAGGAGTTTGAGACCAGCCTGATCAACATGGTATAAATCCGTCTCTACTAAAAATACAAAAATTATTTGGGCATGGGGGCATGTGACTCTAGTCCCAGTTATTCTGGAGGCTGAGGTAAGAGAATCACTTGAACCCAGGATGTGGTGGCTGCAGTAAGCAAAGATCACACCACTGCACTCCAGCTTAGGGGACAGAGAGACCCCACCTCAAAAAAACAAAAACAAACAAAAAAACCCCACAAAAACATTAAAAACCCAAATACAGAGAGTTCTCATGCTACCACTCCCACCCCCAGCACACACACACAGTTTCCCCTATTATTAAAGTCTTACCTTAGTATGGTACCTTTATCTCAACTGGGGAGCCAATATTGATACAGTATAATGAACCAAAACCCATGGTTTACATTAGGGTTCACTTGTGGTGTACGTTCTGTGGATTTTGAGAAATGTATATGGTATACATACACTATTACAGCATCATACACTATAGTCTTACTGCCCTAAAAATACCTTTTGCTTGACCTTTCCTGGAGCACCTATTTATCCTTCCCTGGAAGCCACTGATTTTTTACTGTCTCCATAGTTTGGTCTTTTTCCAGAATGTCATATAGTCAGAACCATATAGGATGTAGCCTTTCAGATTGGCTTCTTTCAATTAGCAATATGCATTTAAGATTATTCCTTGTCTTTTCATAGCTTGATAGGTCATTTCTTTTTAATCACCAAATAGTATTACATTGGCTGGATATACCAGTTTGTGTATCCATTCAACTACTAAAGCACATCTTGGTTGCTTCCAAATTTTGGCAATAATGAATAAAACTGCTATAATCATTTGTGGTTTTTGATGGACATAAATTTTTGGCTCATTTGGGTAAATACCAAGGAGTATGATTGCTGTATCTTATGCTAAGAGTATGTTAGTTTTGTAAGAAACTGCCAAAGTATCTTCCAATTTGGCTGTGCCATTTTGCATTCCTAGCAGCAGTGAATTAGAGTTCCTATTGCTCCACATCCTCACTAGTATTTGGTGCTGTCAGTGTTTTGAACTTTAGGCATTCAAATAGGTATGTAGTAGTATCTCATGGATGTTTTATTACGCTGGTGTGAAAGGGATTGCACCAACCTAACAGTATGCTATTTCCTAAAGGCATACAATATTTAGCATCTTTTCTGCTTTTATAAATTTTTTTTTTAGAAAGTTGAAATCTCACTGTGTTGCCCAGACTGGTCTCAAATTCATGGGCTCAAACAATTCTCCCACTTCAGCCTCTCAAGTAGCTGGAACTATAAGCACACAGCAACATGCCTGGCTTGGGAGCATGTTTAATATGTCCATTTGTCATCAGTTTATCTTGGTGAGGTGTCTGTTCAGATCTTTTAATCATTTTTGGACTGTGTTGTGTGTTTGCTTTTGTGGAGTTTTAAGACTTCTTTGTATATTTTCAACACAAGTCCTTTATCAGATATGTGTTTTGCTAAGATTTTCTTTTAGTCTTTTGCTTATCTTTTCATTCTCTTAACAGTATCTTTTGCAGAGCGAAAGTTTTTATATTTGATCAAGTCCAAATTTAAGTTTTTCTTCATGAATTGCACTTCTGGTGTTTTATCTAAAAAGTCATTGGCAAACTCAGGATCACCTAGTTTGTCTCCTATGCTATCTAGGAGTTTTACCGTTTTGCATTTTACATTTAGTTCTATAATACATTTTGAGTTGATTTTTGTGAAAGGTGTAAAGTCAATGTTTACATTCATTTTTGACCTGTGAATGTCAGTTTTTGCAGCACCATTTGTTGAAAAGCTATTTTTTAAATTAGTTTTTTTCCTCTGAAATCAATTTAAATAGTTTCTATTGGCCTGTTTTTGAGTTCATTGATCTTTTCTTTTTCTGTGTCCAGTGTTCTGTTAAGCACACCCATAGAATTTGCATTTTTGATATTGCCCTTTTTAGCTGTAGAGTTTCTATTATATCCATTTTTAAACTTCCCATTTTTTCTTGAAGTTCTCCATCTCTTTCCTCATTCTGTTCATCCATTATTGTGTATGATTTAAGCTGTTTTTAGTAATTTTGAAGTTCTTGTCTACTAAGTCTAACATATAGTAGAATTACATATTAAAAGTAATGGCAAAAACTGCAATAACTTTTGCTTCAGCCTAATATATTATCTGTGTGTATGTCTCTGTTGATTCCTTTAGCTCTTGGTTATGGGTTATAGTTCTCTGCTTCCTTGCACACCTAGAAAACACTATTCTGTGCTGTACAGTGTTGGTGTTGTATTTAGACATTTCCGATATTGTTATCCTTTAAAGAATGTTGAGTTTTCTTCTGGAAGGAAGGAATTTATTGGCAGTTCACTTTAGTCATATTGAAGCTCAGTTTTAGACTTGCTAAGATGGGTTTACTTTAGTTTGCCCTTAGTTCCAAGGCAACATTGTTTGTCTTTGTACGTGTTCCTTACTCTTAAGTAATAGACTTTTGGGCGTTTCAATGGAAAGGTCAATGTATTTATCAAGTACCTCTAAGTTGATAGGATTGTACCTCAACTCTCCCTGGCACTGGACAACTGTTACTGTTGGAAGCTCTGCTTAGCTATTTAGCCACCCAGATGTTGCTTTATGATTTAAAATTCTTACCTTGTACATTTGCAGTTTAGGACTCAGTCAAGAATATGAGGTGAATCTGCATTCATGTTTAAAATGTTCCCACCTGAAGTTGACTTATTTTAGAGGGTTTTTCAATGTTAAGTCAATCTAGTGGTCCTGAACTCCAATCTCTGTTTCCGCAGCCCTACCTCTTTACTCTTCTTTCCCTGTGTCATAGTGAACCGGGATGTTACCTGAGGGAGAGAGTTTAGGTAAATATAGGGTCCACCTATTGTGATTGCCTTCTTTCACAGATTTAAAATTGTTATCTGAAGGGGAATTCAGCTGATATAAGATACTATTTCCTTAATGGAAGTAGAATACCTCCCTTGGTATTTGGTTATTTGGTTTTCTTCCTTGTAATTTTCAGTGCTGGACATTCTGTATGAAAAACTGTAGTCTTTTCTAACTCTTTAAGGACTTTTTTTTTTTCTAGGAACATTTAAAGCACAGGCCTATTACTTTAATACAATTAAGTATTGAGAGGCTCCAAAGCCATATTTCATGTGTTTATACAGAATCTGAAATGGGCACTCAGCAAAGGTCTTACTCATGATCAGGGAAATCATTTGGATCTTGTATGATTATCAATAGGATTATTTTATCAACCACTATGATATCCTACACTAGACATGTATTATTACTCCCTGCAATGATTGAAGATTTATTGAAAGCATTTATTATCTATAAAATATATTAGAATTCCAATAGATATTAAAATGTCCCTCATACTAATCTTAGATAACTTTTAGTTTCTCAGATCTTAGATGTCAGGAGATTCAGGGAGCTGAAATCTCATGAGGAAGAATACAGTATAGCAGAACAAGTCTGAATTGGATTTTTAAAAAAATAGCCCAAGTAATTTAGCTAACCAACATTCAAATCCCAAAGATAATTTACACATACAGAAGCACAGGCCATTGACTGCATTGTATTTGACTAAATGAAATGTCCAGGTGATAGCTTTATGATTTTCCCCCAAAATAATAACTTTACTAAAAACAGGGGTGTATGTTGTTATGTTTTCACATTTGGTAGGCTAAAAAGTTCTGTTTCAGTGGTTTGCCAACTCCAAAAATTATATATTTTTTTAGCAGATGTCCAATGTGTAAGATGGTTCAAATTTGATGTGCTCTAGTTAAAGTAGGTGTGAAAATGGAACCGTTTCATACTTTGGACCCTCCAGTTTTTAGGGCTTATACATTTTTCAGCACCTTCAGAGGACTTGAGATGAGGTCTCCAAAAAATGAAAGAGAAGCCTCAAAATATAAGTTAATAAATATTTGATTAAGTATGTTACAAACATATTTTGTTAACTTCACTTTCCAAAATAGTTCATCACTTATGAGAACATTATGAAGGTTAGGCTTTTCTCACTTTGCAAGAATCCTTGAATATGCATTATGATTGCTGAGAAATCATAGGCAATAAGTTAAATGAGTTTCTCACAGCCACACAATTTTAAAAACAAAGTTAAAAATTATTTTTAACATTGTATTTACTGTGTAATGTGAGTTTATTTTAATGTTTCATAAAATCTTTATAGGAAGGGGTCAAAAATCACAACTGCTTGGCAGCTCCTCTGACGTGTTCATTTTTGCAGAGATTCAAGGGGGTACAGTTAGACAACCACAGGAGTTAGTGAACTCCTAAGTCTCTAGCTTCATTTCATTTATGCTATGCACTCAGTCTATATCAGGAATTACATGTGGTTGTTACATAGTGAGTAAGATGGAACCAGGTTTCCATCTTATATTATGGTTAGGATTATTAATGGCAATATGTAATGGTTATCTAAGTTAGGAAACAGTTTAGTACGGAAGTGAAAATAATTATTGCATAACATGCAACTTGTCCTTCAATAACATTAGCTCAGACATTAAAAATAACTAGGATGAGGTTAGAGAAGATAATTGAAACTCTGGACTCCACCTCTATGTCAGACGACTCTGTGGTTTCAGCTTACTTATCACCTATCTTATGAACCAAAGTGCATACAAATACAACCTAAACTCCTCGGGTAAAAGATGTTCTTATAATTAACGCACTAGGGAAATAACAACACACAGCATCTGATTTTATACTATGGCCCTGAGTTCTGAAAAAATACAATCTCTTTGAGTTTTTAATTGAATGTCCTAAAACCTGTTAAATGTAATTCTAGATCTCTACGTCAAGAGCAGTGCATTTGCTTAGCTAGTTTTAAAGGCAATTAATTAAAGGTCAATGAGAAAAAGTATACTATCGCAAAAGAAATAAGAAAAGAGAAAGAAGAAGAAAAGAAGCTTATTAGAATACAAACCTTTCTGAGAAATTTACAACCCAAGGTATCATGAAACAGCCTTAGCTAGAAGCATTTGCTGCTTAGTCTTGGTAATTTAAGCTCTGAAAACAATTTAAGTATAATATTTTTGTTGGAAAGTTGTCTCAGCTCAGGAGAATTTTACATTTTTAACTAATGTTATTGCTGTGCATGGCCCTTTTATGTATCTTAGTAGTTGACTTATTGTTAAAAATTTGACCCTGATTGGGATCATAGAGCCCTAACTTGCGTACCAAGTGCACCCTTTTATTCTTTTGGAGGAGTCCCAAAAATAACGCATGTGGATTTATTCTTCAAATAGCTAAGCATAATGTATTTGTCCTTCTCCTTAATATTGATGGAATACTATATCCCGGCAACTTTGCTGTAACCTGTTATTACCTGAATAAGCCTTATTTGTTATTCATAAGCTTTCAAGTACTTACTACTTCGTCTTTTTTTTTTTTTTACCCCTCATTGCCTATAATTGCTTCTTAAATGCTTTCAAATAAAACTTCTTTACTTATCATTTCTATTCTTTATAAAACCATTCCCTGTAGTCAAGGTGAATCATTGCCACCTCCTTTCTTACTGTTTTGTGCTAAACAAGCATATTTTCCTGCCGCCTATGTGAGTAATTTCTTTAGTGCTGTTGTAAGAAAAGTCTCTAAGCCCACTGAAACCAGTCTTACAAGGATTGCTGAAAGACTACTTCTCAGTATGTACAGCATTTTGCAATATTTGCATCTCTGTGTACTTACTATAGACCCTAAAGTAACTAAATGAAGGTATATAGTTTCATTTATATGTTGAAGACCCTACTGTGACAGAGGTCACTGTTTAATTGATTATATTTTCCTCAAAATATAAGGGACTTTTGTGGAGAAGATATGATAGAACTGGCTTTAATTTTTCTGTTTATTTTATTACCATTGAATACATTCAAACACAAAAGCTCAAAGAAATAGGCATTTGATTGGCTTGGTTCTAAGGTATGAAGGACGAGAGTTGTTAGTATCTAATTTGCATAGGAGAAAGAGAAAGTAAAAAGTCTAATTCAATCAAGCAATAAAAGAGTTTGGTCCCAGTTATTCAAATCTGTCAAAAGAGTAGATAGATGTGTCGATGCTTTATGTCAGGGCTGCTTCTTGAATCTACTCTTCCCATAGACCATTTTGGCATAGGAGCACTAGAGTAAATGCACTTCCTTCTTGACTAAATTACCTCGAATTTTATGCATCTGCAGCTAGTCATTTAAACATGTCAAGAATAAAGGAAATAAATCTTCAGGGACTGTTGGATCCATCTCTGAATAATAGCTGGGCCATCACTGAAGCCAGTGAAATACTGCAAAGATGTGGTCTTGGCTCACTGTGTATTGAAAGTTGAATAGTGTTCTCAGAGCATTGAATTCAAGTAGAGGGTTCATGCAATACATGCCCTTAGCAAGAGTTCATGCACTGGGTGCAAGATTGATTACATATTTCATGAAAGCCACACTCTCAAACTATTAATGAAAGATTCCTCTTACTTAAGGCCAGCAAACCAAAAATTGCCTGCTAAGCAGAAAGTAAGTATATTAAGAAACAAAGCACCAGAGATGCACTTTGTATTGGAGATTCTCCAACTTGATAAAGAAAAGGAAATGAAATCACGGGCTGCAAAATACTATAACCAAAATCGACCTGCTACCTAAAATTGCAATAAGATGAGAATTCATTCATTTATATAAAAACATTTTTTGAGCATCGACAACATACCAGGCAACACTAGGACAATGTTATGGGGTGATGCTATTTTGCTCACTTTTTAAAGTCCAGTACTTATTTGTTTTATGTGCTTAACACACTGTCCTTGCCTTCTAGTAACAGGAAATGTATTCCAATGACTAGAATATAAGATACTCTTTTAGATAATAATTATAAGTGAGAAGTCATGGTCAAATATCATGCTTTTTTTTTTTTTTTTTTTTTTTGACGAAGTCTCTCTCTACGGCCAAGTTGGAGTGTGGTGGCAAAATCTTGGCTCCCTGCAACCTCTGTCTCATGGGTTCAAGTGATTCTCTTGCCTCAGCCTCCCAACTAGCTGGGACTACAGGTGTGCAGCACCATGCCCAACTACGTTTTGTATTTTTAGTAGAGATGGGGGGTTTCACCATGTTGGCCAGGATGGTCTCGATCTCCTGACCTCGTGATCCACCTGCCTCGGCCTCCCAAAGTGCAGGGGTTACAGGTGTGAGCCACCATGCCCGGCCTAAATATTATGCTTTTGATATGTTAAATATTTATTCGTCCTCTCCATCCTTGACTTTTTTGGAGTTTCAACAGTATTTTCTATTTGTCTACCATTCCTCCCAATATAATGATATTTGTATAAAGTAATTGTCTGTTATTCTTCCCTCCCCCACACACTCATATTTGAAAATCAAATCCCATGTCACAGGGGAAGCCTGGCAATCACAATAGGGCAGTGGCTCAGATTTAAATTTTTCATCTCATCTTCAAATAACAGAATACATGTAGTCCCAGAAATACTGGCAGAATTGAAAAAAGACATTCATTAGACATTACTTTGTTATGTGTAAACACTTGAAACATTTCATAATTTTTGTTTAGTAGTTCCTATTTTTTTTTTCTTTTTTGAGATGGAGTTTCGCTCTCATTGCCCAGGCTGGAGTGAAATGGCGCAATCTTGGTTCACCGCAACCTTCGCCTCCTGGGTTCAAGCAATCCTCCTGCCTCAGCCTCCCAAGAAGCTGGGATCACAGGCATGCACCACCACGCCTGGTGTGAGCATCAGTGGATAATATATACCTACCATGTTTGCATATGATTATGACTGTGTTGATTTCTGTAATAAAGTCAATGGCTTATTTATTTGTTGATGATGGTTGTTTTTACTAGAGCCCGTTATCATCACAAAAATATGTTTAAAACTCTCACGATCTTGAGAACCCTGACAAGAAAAAATACTACTTTCTAGACTAAACAGCAACAATATTAATAAGCTAGGCCCTACTATGCTCTGGGGAATTAGCAGAAAATTCATTAACAATATTTTTGGTCTATTTAATATCAATTCTAATCTTTGGTTAATCTGTCCGTCGGTCAGTAGGCTTCACTTTTAGTGCCTATCCATATAGAAAGTGGACTTGCAAGTACAGGTAAATTTGGCACACATTACAGTTCTTAGCTGAGACCTCAGACTCAGTAATTTTTTGTTTTTAGAAATCTTTTTTTTTTTTTGGCAACCATTACCAAACTATAAATGAGCTTCATTCATTTGCCATGTGGTTGTTCATAAGACAAATGTCCAAGTGGATCAGATTTTTGCAATTGCTAGGATTCTTGAGAGGTTCCCTAGCCTCCATTCACCTAGCTATCTGTCTCTTTATTTAGGGATGTGTCTTTGCATGGTACTCTGTTTTAGCATTAGGCATTTTTTGAAGGGTTAAGGGTCATGTATGTTAACAGAGTGTGTGGGGAGCACTCCTATAGCACTTCCACTTTCTAAGTATCAATAACAGAAATGTGAGAAAATCACACGTGGAAATCTCATGCTTCTAGCAACATTCACAGTCCTTCCATCTGCATTATTTTCAAGTATTTAACTCAGATTATCTAGTTGCAAATTGAATGCTTTAAGGCATTCTGGCTCCATTTGAGAGAAACACTTTGTTTTGACCTTTTGGTTTCCTCTCCACCTCTTGCATTGCTTCTGTATGCAACATGCTTGGGTAATTTTTTGAGACACCAATTTATAATTCCTTGGCAAACATCAGATGGTGTGAAAATGTGAATATGTTAATGATGTGAATACACAGATTATACATTCAAATGACTGCAACTTACGTGTATAATGTATTTTAGTTATTTTATTCCTTAAACTGTTCATCATAACATTCAGGTACAAAATCTTTCCCTCTTTTTACTTTTAGAAATAAAACCAACATTATATACGAAATTTTTAAAGGTAGCATTTTGGGCTTGCAAATATAACAGATTTAGTTGCTTTTAAGTCTGTATTTGATCAGTTTTAACAACTTTAATACTACTGAGGTTGCTAAATTGCTGTTAAGTCTCCATTTATGTTTTGTTTTAAAGAACTCAGAGTAGCACACATTTATCCTGAAATACTTGCAAAATTAGGTGATAAGAAAGTCAGATCATTGCATATCTGTGTGAATAATATTAACACCACTAATATGGTAATCTATGATTATTGATGACAACTTAGATCTCCTCCACATTGCTTTTTTACAGAGATGTACAGTTTAGAAAATGATTATTCATATGTTAACTTATTTTTATTTGATAGTCATGATTATTACCATTTCCTTCTTCATGATTATCTTCATCAAGGATTTACTTATTGTTTACACAATACAAAGCACTGCAAGAGGAATTGATAGATGCAAAATGTTATCTCTGATCTTAAAGATAATGGGAGAAATTCTCCTTTTTAACTAGCAAATGTATAGGTGACTTGAAATGTTATTATGCCAAATTTTCATCTGATTGCAGTGAATTAGGGAGATACTTCATGATCAAAAAGGGAAAACGAGGCCTAAAATAAGTAAAAGTAGCTTAATCAAGGGGAAAAAAAGCATTAAAAGTATTAATCTAATTCTGCTAGTAGTCTAGAATATTCCTTATCAGAATATTCTCTTTTGGAAAAAAAAGACTAAAACAGAATATTTTAATAATTGAGAGGCAATTTTTTGAAAGCAAAGCAAAATAAAGTTCTTTTGTGGATGGATAAGAATGCAAATATTATTTAAAATTAATTTCAGTCTTTCCTTCAAAGTTAACAACAAAACAGGCAAACAAAGGACACCAAACTACCATCTTGCTTTCCTCTGATTATTTATAAAGGAAAGTGGCACTAAGTAAAGATGCCTGAAATCTCAGTGTTCTCTACTGACTCCAAAATTAGCTATAGATTCTGTTTTAGTTTGTGTCATTAGACTATGTCTCGGGAAAATAATTTCACAAGAGATCTATTTGGATTAAAAATGCATCCTGATGACTCCTTTAATTGCGACGAACAACCAAATTAGTCTCTGTGTGTTCCTTTCCAGAAAGCATATAATAGGATAAATGATATTTACAGCAACTGCCTCTGAAGAACTCAAATACACTCTAAATCTACTGTTCTTTTGGCAAAGATGAATATTGATATTTTACTCCATGTCTACCAGTGTCCTGGAAACATGTGATTGTACCTTCACCCTTTCACTCTCCTGATTAGATATTACTGCATCAGGTTGCATAATTTTAATCTGAAGGTCACAGTCAGTGCTTCTGATCACCAGTGCCCCTACTCACATCCTTCCCTTGTCGGCCCTGTCAGAATTTGAGGCTTTCTCAACATTCTTTTGGTTAGGGGCTGTCTATGGTAGGACTGCTATTATATACAAGTGATAAACCTTGAATGATGTTATACTGTACCAGATAACTCACAAAGTTTTGCTCATATCTTGGGATCTGATGCTAAACACCTCTGGCAACCATTTGAAGAACATCAAGATTTGCCCAGGCCTAATGCAGTGGCTCATACCTGTAATTCCAACACTTTGAGAGGCTGAGGCAGAAGTATTACTTGAGGCTAGGAGTTTGAGCTTAGCCTGAGCAACATAGCAAGACCCTGTCTTTAGTGGGGGAAAAAAATTAGCCAGGCATGGTAGCCTACTCCTGTAGTCACAGCTACTAGGGTGGCTAAGGTGGGAGAATTGCTTGATCCCAAGACTTCTAGGTTACAATTATCTATCATTGCACCACTGCACTCCAGACTGGGCAATAGAGAGACTCTCATCTCTAAAACAAACAAAAAAAGACTTGGCCACCTCTTTCTGTTACCTTAGGTAAGTGCAGTAGTGTGGTATTCAGTAACCTAAAAGGCACTCCTCCTTACCAGAACTGTACCAAAACCCATATTCTGGACAGCGTAATACTTTGGCAACCTTTCAAACCAATACGCAGTAAATATGTTTTGTTTTCTTTTCTCTCTCTTTTTCCTTCCTTCCTTCCTTCCTTCTTTTATCTTTTTTCTTTCCTTCTTTCTTTCTTTCCTTGTTTCTTTCTTTTTTCCTTTCTTTCACAGGGTCTCAATCTGTCACCCAGGCTGGAGTATGGTGGCAAAATCACAGCTCACTGCTTGGTCTCTTGGGCTCAAGGGATTTTCTCACCTCAGCATCCTGAGTAGCTGGGACTACAGGCACAGCCACACCCCCGCCGCCAATGCCTGGCTAACTTTTTACTTTTTATAAAGGTGGGATCTCACTATGTTTCCTAGGCTAGTTTCAAACTTTGGGGCTCAAGCAATCCTCCTGCCTCAGCCTCCCAAACTGCTAGGATTACAGGCATGAGCCACTGCACCCAGACAGTAAATATGTTTTCAGTTTTAGAAGACAGTATAGTCTAAGGTTTGTATAGAAAATAGATGGAGATGGAGAACCATGGCTGGTTAGCATTTTTCATCCTCTACTTCGTGTTCCTAAACAATTCACTTTCATGACAAATTAGTAGACGCTAATCGGAAAAACAAAACTACTCAGATACCCACCCTGATTTTCCTTAGAAGATAGCTCAGAGGCTCCTCTTCCATTAGCATGCCACTTGGAGGTCTTATCCCCAACCTGGTGACTTATCCAAGTAGTCCTTTTAAAGGAAACTTTCCTGTCAATGACTCTGTTAAATATATATTTTTTTCATCTCATTGTATTTTCATGTAATTTTTTTATCACCCTGGTAAAGGTTTAGTGTCCTTCATGATATGACACTCCATGGGGCTACTGCTTAATCCCATTCTGCCCTCATCCCAAATTAATGTCAAATCTTACTGGTCTCAAAGCTCCCATCATTTGCATGAGACACAGACTATTAGGAATGATGTCTTAGTCCAATCCAATCTCCTTCATATAAAGATGAGAAAATGGAGTGCCCAGAGGAAATATGCTTGACAGGGAAAAATGCTTAATTTGCGTGAGGTCATCCAGTATATGGAGTGTCAGAAGTAGGTCTTCTGATCCTATCCCTGTGCTTATTCTGTAAGTGTAACTGGATTAAGAAATGATGTTAATGAAGTGAATAAAATATTAGCTCTCATACACCCTTAGAAGTTAAAAAAAAATCATATTAAAGGTTATCCAAGATCCCTTTTGATGTTTTAACCTTCTAATTTTGACTCTGTAAAGCATATTTTTGGGTCTTCATTATACTTTCCATTTTTCCCCTTTTCCCCTCTGCCTGGGAACGTCTCACATCCATCTAGTTAACTACTATGCTGTCACTGTATGCTATCCTAGGCATCACTTTCTTGGAAGAATCCTTTTCTGAGTATCCATATTATGTTTTCTAAAATATCCTTCTTCTAAGTAACACTCATCTCTATTGTAATTAATATGAATTTATGTGTTTCACATTTTGTCCTGCACATTATAGTGCAAGCTCTGATGATGGCAGGGATCACATCTGTTTTGATGATTTCTTCTACATTCTTTTGAAAATTACACTAACTTTGGCCAAAGTTTTTCTCTTGTGACCGGGTTTAACCCATGAGCCCCCAACACCTGTGTGGTTGAGTTTAGGCGTGACAGTGAAATTGTTAAACTGAACATGGTGAGGAAGGTACTGTTTTCCTCTTGGTTAGTAGATCATGTGGATATAATTCCAGAATTATCTAATGTCCTGCATCCACCTTCATCACAGCAGCTGGCCCAAGGGAATAAGATCAACATGCATAATCAGGGATAAGATAAAGTATAAAAGAGAGAGAGAGAGAGAAAGAAAGAGAGAAAGAGAAAGACAGAAAGAGAGAGAGAGAGAAAGAGAGAAAGAGAGAAAGAGAGAAAGAGAGAAAGAAAGAAAGAAAGAAAGAAAGAAAGAAAGAAAGAAAGAAAGAAAGAAAGAAAGAAAGAAAGAAAGAAAGAGAAAGAAAGGAGAGAAAGAAAGAAGTGCAAGGTATTGGAGTCCCTGGTGTTGTGGTATCCAAAGACTGGCTCCATTTCTGCCCCATCTACGATTTGGTTAAATTAGTCAAAACATTCAATTTTTAATTTCTTTTTCGTTTTGTTTAAGCTAGTATGGGTTCTGTTTATTTCAGCAACAACTAAATTTCTAATTAATTCATTGTATTAATAGCACCAATTACAGTGCTACACACACTCAACTAGTTCTTGAATAAAGAATGAATAAATATCTTTGAACCAGAACTGAAAACTAAGTATCTCTTAAGAAGGGGTGTTCATGTTGGTTCTAATTCATGACTTGTGGATCAACTGAGATTTAAATATGCTAAATATTTGATGATTTTATTGATTAAATTACTCATATGACTTTAGAAGTACCTTATAAAGCAAGATATGTGGAAACTTGAAACTAAGGGTAACTAATTATCAATCTTTTTTTATGAATCCAACTGAATTCTTATATGATGGCTAAAACTTATAGGAATTAAAAACTAGAACAAAATACAGCAGGATACCAAACAAAAATCAATCCTGTATCCCAGGAATTCATATACACCTTAAACGTATCTCACCACATGATACAATGGGTGACTTGTTAACTGTTAGAGAGTATGAGAATAAAGAATTCATGACTCATCTTGTCTGAAGTCCTGTTTCTTTATCTGTAAGCAGAGACGATAATTTTGGTGTGGACATTTATCAGACGTTGGCTGTCTTGCATGCAAATCCTTTTATTACTAGTACTCCTTCCTAGTTCACCTTGCAGACATTTTTTGTGGGGCACTTCATGCAGAGTTTGGACCATGGGCCCACTGTTATAACCTGGTGAGTAACATGGCTTCTGGCATGCAGTGAGACTACTAAATACTTGTGAAATGAATATGTAAATTACGGAGAGAACTGAAAATGTGAAACCATAATGTAGCCTCATACAATTTTGCATGCTTTATGGAGGCAAATCCCATGTTTAGTGGTTAATGTGGACATTGAACTATATACATTTATGTTTATACCAAAAATGCTCAGTATAACAGAAATATTCCTTCTTGGAAACAGCTTGACTTCACTATACACAGAGAGTTTAACTCACCTTCAAGTTGTATCCATCAAAATTAATTAATCCATATTTTACATATGACTTTGGAGAGCACCCTCTGAAATGCAGGCAAGGCCATTTGGTTCAAGAGGCCCCATCCCATTCTTTATTCAACACAACTTTCTTCATTGAAGTCCTTCCACATGTACTTCACAACCTGGATAGCTGTGGAAAGTAATCAGTCTGGCACAAAAATGCAGCCCACAGACTTAGGGCCCACGTAGTTTTTATTCAGATCTAATCTGCTGTAATTGTTTGGCCACTTGATGCTGTCTGTAACATTTGTAATTTTTCACTGTTCAGTATCCGACTCCCCCATCCACTTGGTGATAGTATCCTGATTGTGGTTGTGATGTTCACTCCTTCTCTCCCCTCACTTAGCGTTTGTGCTTCTGGTGAAGCTAAACCCAGTCCCAATTTAAGCAGATTAGCACATTCAATTCGCAGGGCCACAGGTAGGGTTTCAAGGCACAGGAACCAAGGAGAGCCAATTAGTTATGAGCAGACATTTAATGAGGGCTTCTAAGAAAGAAGCTTTCTGACACTTTTAAGAGAGCTGTCAGAAATAATGTTCTCTTGACTTGTAGGAAGAGAACAAAGTGGTTTGTAGCTCTTGTAACTGCTGGTGGCCATTTTGTGAAAGCATTAAGATGAAACAGCCATTGCAAAAGATGACACAGAAATATAGAAATAAATTGGATCTTTGTAATATCATTGGTCTGCTTGATCTTGATGAACCTTTAGTCCTTACAGTTACTTGTGTCATTAACTACCTCTATTGTTTAATCCTATTTGAAAGAGACATTCTTTCATTTATAACTGAAAGCTTTCTAATGAGTCATCTGCTTTGCTGGAGCTCAGATTAAATTGAGTCCTTTGTCACAAAGGCATCCATGACCTAAACCCATAATAATCACCCAGTGTTTCTTTTCTATCACCAAATGTTCCATCTTTTAAATCACCCAAATGTCTCTGTGTTTTCCAATAAAGGATGTGCCTGGGGTGTAAGTATTGGCTAGAAATTTTTTCAGTTCCAAGTGATAGAAAATCAAACCAAGTTTACTTAAACAGAAAAAGGAAATTTATTACTCATATCACTGAAAAATTTTAGAAAACTTTTGATTTAGGGATTCAAACAATATTGACAGATCATATTTTACGTCCATCCCTTGGTTGTGCAATTAAATTGGTTTAATTCTCAGGTTCCACCAAGAGCCATCAGCAGCTCCAGGCCTATGTCATTTGGCCTCCAGGTTCAGCAAGAAAGAAAACAAGCTTTCCTTAGACTAATTTGGAAAAATAACTCTTAGCCCTGATCTCTTTGATCGAAATTGGGTTACCTCCTGTCCCTGAATTACCATGGTAAAGAGTATAGAGGCTGAAGTCACATGTCAGTTCAGGAAGTCAGAGACGGAAACAATTCTGCCTGAAGTTCTTGCACTATGACTGGGAAAAGGAATGTGGTTCACTAGAGGAAAATACAGGTCTTTGGATTAGACTAAGTTAAAACAGATGAGAAGTGCAGACAGTAAATACCTGCTGCATTTTACAAACAAAAGCCAAATTCTAAGCATTTTAGAGTTGCATTTTGAACTATGGCTCCTATACTTACACAATTTTAGAGTTAGATGAGTCCTTAAGACTTGACCTTCTGAGAAGTGGAGAATATTTTTGTGGGATTAGGATCATATAAGAAGTTGGTGACAGAGCTGAGAATAGAACTCATGGCTACTCACTCTCAAGAAAATTGATTTTTTGGGGGGTATGCCTCTAGACTTATAGAAAGAGTATGCACACCAAAGTTACAAAGATCTCTGAGTCTTAGTTCCTTCCTTGTTAAAGGGTGATAAGCTTACTTAGGGGATTAAATCAGATATGAAATGCCATTAATATACCATATACACAGTCTAGAACAAAGGTGATCCTATTATGACTCTAATTGCAGTTTTTTTTTTCTTTAAGAAATTTACTTCTCTATATAATCAAAAGATCATGGAAGGGGTACTATTCTGTTTTCACGGACGACATAGCCATCTTTTCTGTACATTAAATCACAGCATCTTCATCTTATTCTCAGAAAGCTTTCAAGAGAGTTGTTAATAGACACATAAATGCCCCTAAGTACTGGGATCATATTATCTAAAAAGTGAATAGCCTTCAAAGACAAGAAAGAGCTGGTTTAAGAAATCAAGGTTTATCCACTGAGACATTGGACTGTCTTTCTGGGACTAACCTCAAGCAAGTGTTACCTTTGGCATGCCCCTTAACTTTTCTGTAAAATGAAGATATCTTCCCACTCTTCCACACTGAGATATTGGGACAATCAAATCAGACATTATGTATTAAAGTATTTGGGAAACTGTAAAGTAATATAAAATTTTAAGAAAAATATATTTTCTGCACATTAGTAAATGATTGATACATAAAGCAATTTCCTTTATATTGTTAAACATTTTACCCTTGTTTAATATATCTGTATTTATCAGCCAATTATGAAGTAGGCTGAACAATATGAAATTGCTATTTTGGTTTTATTTGTCACTAAATCTAATAAAGAATTTAGTGCAAAGTATAAATGCTTTCTAGTGTTTATCTCTTCTATGGATAGCAAAATTACTTCTTCTCTCTTTTCTATATGTGTGATGACTTGTTTCAGAAAGAAAACAGAGACTCTGATTTTTCTCCTTAATATTACTTCTTTATATGTTCTCCTTCTATTTTTGTAGTTAAAATAATGTTCTCGTTTTAGTAGTTCACAAACTTGGTGGAAATTTGAATGACTTGGGAGCTTTAAAATATTCTGATGTCCAGGCTGTTCCCCAGATCAATGACATGGCAGTATCTGTGGTTGGGACCCAGACATCAGTACATCAGTACAAGTCCCCATGTTATTTCAATATCCAGCCAAATGTGAGAACTGTTGCTATTCCAAGGTCACTCAACAATGGTACTTAACTAAGAAATGGGCAGGATAGTAGAAATTTTTTTCTAGGAGAGTTCTGAGATTTAATTTTAACAAAAACTTTAAAGGTTGGTATCAAATTTATTTGTTATAAGGTCTTATTTTCAATTTTCTAATGTTTTTAGTGAGAAATAAAAGGAAGAACAAAATTTCAGTGACATTTTCTGTGTGCTCTGTAGAAACTATTATCACATCCCTGAAAATCATATTTTCACCTCTGAAGGTGTATTTCCATGGGTTTTTTGGTGGCATCACGGTTCCAGTCTATGATTCACACTTTCAAAATAAGCCATGTCACCCTTTCCTCATGTGTCTTTTCCCTCCTAAAAACTTTCACCTGCAATTGCATCTTTTAAAAGCATGTTTTCTGTCTTTTGTGGTGCAAAACATAAATGCCATGAAAAAAAAAAGTTAAAAAGGGAAAATAAGGTCTGAAATTTTCTAAGTAAGACTACAGAAATTCTTGATAAAGGGCCTGTTCCAGCATTCTCTTATGCTTTCTAATTCAACTCAATGAAGAGTTGACAATTCACCATACCAGAAGCACAAAATGAGAAATTTTGAGGGCCAATGCACAAAGACAGTTTCCTAAATATATTGAGGAAAAGAAGTGTACTATAACAGGTATATATGACTGTGATACACAGTAGGAACTTCTGAGGTCAGGAAGCTTGAAATTTAAAATCCCCAAACTTTTCTGTCCAGTGGTCTGTATGGAGAAAGGATTATGTCTGCCTGTGGTTTTTTACTTATATGCACAGTTCGAGCATCAGGCATGTCATCTTACTGGGTTTGAGGTTTGGTCCTACTTATTGTCAGTGCCCAAAATTGTGTTTCTCTCCTGGAGGCTAGAAGGGAAAAAAGAAAGTATAATAAAAGAGAGAAAGAAAATGACTGAAGAGTGGTATTAAAATTTTGTGTATGAAAAGTGAAAATAGTAAGAACTATGATTTTTAACTGATTTTTAAATTTTCAACTAATTTGCTTCAAAGTTGAGTGGTGTCCACCTTGGAAAAAAAAAAGAAAGAGAAAACACCCTCAAATCAGAGTGCTTATAAAAAAAAAGAAAATTAACTAAAATATACTTGGAGGAAAAGGAAAGAAAAAGGAGAGATCCAAGGGTTGTTTTTTTTTAAAACTGCTATTTATTTGACAAAATACATTTGAATTTAATTAAAAATGGCAATTACTTGTACATACATTATTTCAAAATATCTTCACTAAGCACCAAATAGAATAGTCCCCCAATCTTTTCACTGATAAAAGATTGCCTTTGAAAGAATGCCTAAAACAATCAGTTTATTTAGGTTTTTAAGAAATAAATCTAAAGCTGCCAATTAGGATTTCTAATTACCATGAGAAGATTCAGTTAACAACCTTGAAGTAATATAATATGAGCTTTTAAAAACTTTGTTTGACCTATACATCCTAACTGAGAGGATTTGTTTGCCTCAGGCTGCTAATCACATGTCCATGTGCAGGTCTCTCTCTCTCTCTCTCTCTCTCTCTCACACACACACACACACACACACACCACTGAGAAATAAGTATCATGTGTAAATGATAAAGACTATATGGTCCCTGTATATTTAAGGGGAATAATATCTAATTCTCATGACTGCAGTATTAGTGAATACACGAATGAAACTGAGAGCTTGCTCTGAGTTATTCTTTTATTCTCTACTAAATGGTACCATTAGCTTCTGGACAGGGGAAAATAATGGTATATTCATTTCACGTGTCTGATAGTGTCTTGCTCCCAGTAATGATAAGGAAACAATGCACATTAGCACATTTGACTACATAAGCCAGGAGAGTAGAATATCTGAGTGAGTGAGGCTCCTTCTAAGACACATTAGAGAGCAGTGGTGATTACGGTAAATTGGAGAGTAAATACTCATCTAAGGCGTGTAAATGGTACTTAGAGCCAGCTGATTGTGATCATATGAAAATGTGAAGCAAGCGCTTCTAGATCTTCTAATTTTTTGTTTTGTAAGAGGAGCCAGAAAGCTGGTATTTTATGTGAAGTATGCCAAGTATTTAATTTTGGGAGATAATTAAATGCATCAAAATGTGAGCTACATAATATACATTTGACTATGGCCAAATATGGTACATAGGTCACAACTTTACAGATATCTGATTTCTTTGTATTTTAATCACTCAGCTGTGTGATTTATTTTTGCAACTCTCGTAAGTCTTTAATTGATTCTCAATCCTACTTTGACATTTATCAAGAGTTGTTGGTTGTACTTACACTAATAACCTATGCCTTCAAATTAACACTGAGTTCTTAAAATCTAACGACTGTTTCTTCAGCTGTATAGAGGGAATGAAATAGGACCTACCTCGATGATTAATTTTTGTGTTAAATTAGTTAATATATGCCAGCTCCTCATGCTTTGTAAGTAGTAAATGTGTTTACTATTATTATAAGTCTATGTTGGAGTACCCAACACATCTCTCCAAAGATTATCATAAAGGAGATGCTTTGAAAATATGAGTTGATTGATTGATCAATAAGTTTATGACAACAAATATCCATTGAAGAACTTTTCTCATCCTTTGCCACTTGGACATGACCTAGGATTAGGAGGATATGATTGAGAATAATTAGATTTTAGTTTAAGCCTCTGATAGCATGTGAAAGCCTAATTTTTGAAATAATTATAGTATAAACATTTTTACAATAAATAAAATATGTCTACATAGCTTCATAAATATTTAAACAGCTAATCCACAAATCCACCTGTGCTCTCCAGGCAGCATAGTTTGAAAGCACGAGCATTTTTTTAGCAGCATGCACACCATTAGTGCACATTATTTATACAAATGCAACTCTTTTCTCAGGCCAAGACACTCCCCATTTAGAGAGAAGCTTAGTGGTCAAACTTACAAAAAATACAACTGTTTCCTTCCTGGATCTGTAGCTCAAATGACTAAAGGACAAACCTAGGAAGTTACCCTTATGCAGGAATAATATAAATGATGAGTAGAAATACTGTGTGAAGAAATAGGCTACTGAACAATGATAGAGTAGTTTTAGGTATTATGGGAATCATTTCTCCCCCTTTGTGGATCAGTTTTGTTAACTGTAATGTACATGAATTTGACTCAATGATATTTCTTTTCTAGTTTCAAAATCTGTGATTAGAATGTTAATAGCTGACACATATAAATGTAATTGTAGAAACAGTTTTTTTTTTTCTGTTTTCAGTTTCACTGGAATAAAATAATGTTCTAGTCAGTGTGCAGAAGTACATGTTCCTTTTCTTCAAGGAGTTTAACATTTATTATATGACTGTCTAAATATGAGGAAATATCACACAAGAAGGAGACAAAAACACAAGGAGAACAATTTATAGAATATAAAATTTTTTGATATTTCTTCAGAGACTTGTTATAAATGCTAACATCTGAAGATATGAAGAAAGACTTCATGGCTTAGGTTTACTTAGACAAAAAGAAAGAAAAAATACAGCTTGAATAAAGGAGGTAACAGATTGAGTGGCTGAGGGCTCTGAAGAAGGAGCAAATAATTTAAAGATCTAGAATACATGTTAGTTTGATTTTGGGGAAGAGTAGCAAGCAGATAATAAGAAGAAAAAAAGTCCCTGCTTATGCACTTTTTATTCAGAGATGGACCAGGCACAATAGTGTGACAAAGCACTGAATTCTTTAGAACAATTCAAGCCCACAGTCCAGCGGCTACTTATACTGGTTTCTCTCTGTTTCCTTCTCTGTATAAGTCATGTGAGGCGTGTAAGCCCACTTTTCACACACTAAGAAAACATTAAAATGTGGTAGAACTTAGTATTTAAATTACTAATGTAAAAGCCAGTTTTCTTGTGAAAATGCTATTAAAAAGTCCAGGTCTTATGAAAATCTGCTCCTAGTTGCACAGAAATGTTTAAAAGGTCCTGGTAGGATTTTTCTAATATGATAGGGGCAGATAAGGTTCATTGTCTGTTAGAGAACCAATAGAGTAATGAGAATGACATGGTTTTATTTTATTCAGTTTCTTTACCTCATAATACACACATTGCAATTTGGAGAAAATAGAGTTAAATTTAGAAACAACATACCCTATCATGAACATGGCACATAACATCAATATGTAGATGCATCTGTAGATATACCTTACAAACCTCAAATGGCCCATAGCTCATGATCTCAAAATTGTATTAGAGAAAATTATAAAAATACAAAGATAAATGGAAACAAGTAGTAGGTGGCTAATATACTCAGATCGTGACAAATGAAGTTGACAAACTGTAAGTGTTGGCAGCTGGCTTAGTCAGTTAGGGTTGTTATAACAGAATACCATAGACTTGGTGGCTTATAAACAACAGAGCTTTATTTCTCACTGTTTGGGAGGCTGGGAAGTCCAAGAACGAGGTGCCGCAGATCTGGTGTTTGGTGAGGGACACTTTGTTTTCTCTACAGCTGTACTTTTACTGTGTCCTCACAGGTGGAAGAGGGAAGGGAGTGCTCTGTGGTCTCTTTTATAAGGATATTATTCCCATTTATTAGCCACCCTTCCCCCATGAACTAACCATTTCCCACAGGCCCCATCTCCAAATACCATCAGCCATCACATTGAAGGTTAGTTTCAACATATAAATTTTGGGTGGGACCCAAACATTCAGTCTATAGCAACTACCCAAAAAACATAATTTAAGAGGCCAATCTAACTAACAATGTATAAATAATCTTCAGTTTCTTACGAATGTAAATATACCTTCTTTTTAAGAGCACATGGAACATTCATAAAAATTAGCCAAATATTAGGCTAGAAGTAATTTCAATAAATTTAGAGGTGAAAAAACACAGATAATATTCCCATGATGGTGCCGAAAATCTATGACCGACAAACAAAATCAGTCCCCCACAAAAAATTCTTCCTCTTAGGGATTTAAATGCTCTCTCTTGAACACCTCTCAGTTCAAAGAGGAAAAACCAAAACTGGAGAGAAAGATTTACAAAGAAAAATTAAAAATAAAAATAATATCTATTAGAACCCAGGGGACATAATGCTCTGAGGGAAACTCAACCTTAAAACTTATATTCATTTTTTTAAAAAAAGAAAGAATAAGGACAAATAAATTATCAGATGCAAAATAATTAGAAAAAATAAAATACACTAATAAAAGGTCTAAGTAAGGAATTTATAATAAAGATATATGCAAAAATAAATTATTGTGAAAACTTAAAAACAGTAGAAGCAATAGGCAAACAGATGTTGGGAGTAGAACAGTAAAATAAACAATTGATTAATCACAGAAAGGAAAATGTGGGATGCTGTGGTGAGAAGATCACTTGAGCCCTGGAATTTGGGCATCATAGCTAGATTATATCTCTAAAAATAAATAATTTAAAAAGAGAGAAAGGAAAATTAATATGATTATTTGTACAAATAAATTTAGACACCTGATGAAATGTATAATTTTATAGGAAAATATAATTATCAAAACAGACTTTAAAAAAATAATTCAAATTAATCTATTTTCATTTAAGAAATGTTGAATGCTATCAAGAAGATCCCACTCAAAAACCTCAGGCTCAGATTGTTACACAGGGGGTTTAATCAAATTTTTAAATAATTGTAATGCTCTTTAATTTATTACAGCATGTAAAAAATAAAGGTATATTTACAAACTATCTTAAGACACTGAGTGTATTATTGATATAAAAACCTGACAAAGATTGTACTAAACATAAAAATCTTATGTATTTTATTATTTATTAAAAATATAAAATAAAATATTTATAACTCAAATTAAGCAGTTCTTGTAAACCATGCCACATTACAATCTAGTATGGATTATTTCAGGAATGCAAGGATGGCTTAATTAACTAGGAATTCATTAATATGATTCCATTTGATAAGAAATCTATGGAAAAATAATTTTATCATCTGTGCAGATGCTAAATAAGCATTTGAAAAATATTAACAATTATTGATAAGTGCACAACAAAATCTAAGTGATGGATTCCTCCTTTCAACACAATGAAAAAGATTAGGTTTTGCTAAAACATAATTATTAGATGATAATTATTTTGTGTGCAATTGATAAACAATGACTGCAATTTAATATGGAATTTGTATTAGTTTGTGTGGTTTCTTTTTTTTTTAGATTTTTAATCTTTTGAAACAAGAAGGGCAAGTTTTCTCACAATTAAAGAAAATCTTTAGCCATATACAAAGAATATAATTTTAAAAATAAACGTCTACAGAAGTATCTTTTCTTTGGGCACATAATTGCTGGTTTAGAGGCTTCAATACTTGCTATGCTTTCCTCTGTGTCAAGGTAACACAGAATAGCTATAAGTGCTCTATAGAGAAGTAGTGAAAATATTTATTCTCTGTATAATCCTTGAAGGAATAAGTGTGCTCTGATTCAGGCTTGGGGCATGCCTCCCACTCCAACTCGGCAATAATCTCCATATTCTCTCTAAATAAAATGAACATACACATAGGGATAGTTAGTGAATTAATAGAAAACGGAAACATAGTCTGGAAACTTTTGTTATTTACCAAACACTGAATCACAAGCTTTTCTATGCCAGGGAGGAATTCAGGAGCAAATCAGTGCAGTCTACTGGCTCCACAACTTGCTCGTTGTATAGGGCTGCTAGATTTAGCAGCTAGAAATACAGGATGCCCAGTTAAATTTGAATTTCAGATTAGCAATTTTTTTTTAGTATAATTATATTTTGTGTAATATTTGGGACACATGACCAGGATGGCCTCAATATTCTCTAGCTTGACTAAACTTTAGTTTTCTTCCTGACTCTTGGCCCTTGACTTTCATTTTCTTAAGAACATTTGCTTTAGAAGCTTGAAATTGTGTATCTGTTCTCTACCCCTTTGATATATGAATCTTCTATATCCCAGAAATGTCTTTCTCAAGGACCTGAGAGCTATCCCTTTGAAATGTGATTATTAGGAAAGTCGGGGTCTATATCTCCCAGTCTCTGTGAGGGGGCAGAGGCCTAATTTTAATAAGCACCAATTAGCAAACACAAATAGCCTAGTCACATTGAACAACCTGCTCCCAACATTCTCTAGTACCTTTCTGCTACCCCACCCAGCAATTAAAAACTCTTGTTTCATCCAAATTGTGTTCAGCCTCTTTTCCGTATTGAAATAGTCTCTCTCCCCATTGCAATAATCATGAATAGTATTTCTTGCCTGTTTAAATGGTCCAGGGCAAATTTTGTTTTACACATACATATACTACATATTTGGGACATTATATTTAAAATTTATTTGTCATTTGTCTGAATTCCAATTTAGTTTTTTTTTTTTGTATGTTTTGTCTGACAACCCTATAGCTGGGGTAACATGGGATAATTTTGGATAGGCCAGGATCTACATCACCGTTTCCTTGTCTGCAAAATTAGATGATCCTATTATTGTATATGGTTTGTTGCGATTAAATTATGTACTCCCTACGAGTCTCTTAGCATAATCTTTGGCACACAGGAAACACATAATCAATGATTGCTGATGCTGTTCTTGTGTTCATTAACAGGAAAAGAAGTTGATAATACCTGATGTGGTTCCTGCGTCACTAGCTTTCATATCAAGATGATCAGTTCACAGAGTGGGTGCCTATTTCTCTCCCCTACAGTAGCAGTTAATGAAGCAAATAAAAATTGTGTGTTTAAAAAAAATTTATATTCACAAAATAGTTTTCGCCATCTCTTTCTTAAGCAGGCTCACAATTATTTAGCGTCTGTGGAGAGAGTTCCAGTTAACAGGAATGACAGATTAACTACTTCCTTTCAGTATAATAGGAATTACACCTGAAATATATGACTGTAACTGTACATTACTGATCACTGCACAATTCAACAACTGCAAACTACATCTTGGTTCTATCAAGGACCTAGCTTCATTCTTAGCCTTGCTTTTTCATTAGTCCATTTTTCAACAACTTGTGTTGACTGAGGTAAAGGATAGCAAGGAAAAATTAAGCCCATTCCTTATCTAGTCGTCTGTGGTACAGATGTTTACTCATTCCAAAGTAAAGTAATTGGTAACAGTTTGAATGTCTTGGAGTATTGACCTCTGCTATCCTACTTATTTTAGAAAAGGAAAAGGCAAGTAGTGAACTGACTAAAGGACTGAAGGGACCAAGAGAATGAGGACAAATAGGAATCATGCCTAGATAAAAAATAAATTGCTCCCACCTAGGTGAGAGTTGCACAAAACTTAGTCAGTACCTCCATGTGTGGACTCTGTACCTCAGTGGGAAGACACACACACATCTCATTAATGCTTGTAGTACTAAAACTATCTTAATGTATTTCCAATAGAATACCTACTAGTTTATGATTCACATACTGTGTCAAATTTAATCTTACAGTTTCATAATGAAGTATGGAGACACAAAGTATTATTTGCTTTTTTTAAACGTGGGGTAAATGCATTCATAAGTGTTTTATGATTTACACAGTGAGGATGTCTGACTAATGTAGTTCATATCCCATGCCTAATATCGTACAAAGTATATAACTTCATGACTACATATTTAGTCATACAATAAGACATTTCGAATGGGTATTATGGTGTAAGTGTGTGTGTGTGCATGCAAGTTTATATGTGTATCTTAAAAGTTTTACCTAATTTTACATTCATAATTCTCTATGAAGAGGACAAAGCAAGTTTTTTTTTTCCTTTTAACTCTTATTCTCATTTCATTGAAAAATGCAGAGCATTCTTACTCAAGTCTGCAAGTTAAATGTTAGGGCTGGGATTGGAGCATAAATCTTCCAATTCCCTGTCTGAATTTACTGTCATTGATAATTTTTTATAATATTAAAATTAAAAATATATTTTAGTTCTATACCACTGATTAGAAACTAGGATCAACAAACAAACAACAACAACAAAAATCAGCTTCTGCTGTGAAATGGCACGGTACATATTCTATTTGCTTTTATATGGAAGGTTCTCAATATCTGAGAATACCCAGTGGATCAGTCATGATTCTATTAGAGAAGCAGAACTCACTAGGAGTGATATGGGTTGCACGGTAGTCAAATCTGGAATAATTCTGAAAGTTGGTTGGGCAGTCTATACAAGCTGCTGCCTCTGCATCCACTGTTGAGGCTTAAGTCATCACAGATCTGCCATACTGGCAGTGGAGAAATAAAGCCACATGCAGATGACGGCAAGGAGAAGCTGGGACCCATGAGGACAACTAGAATTCTCAAGGACACACTAGAACCCATATCTACCACCCCCCACCGCCATCTCCAACTGGAATAGCTTGGGTGACTTGCAAGAGAACCTGATATTCCTCATGATGAAGCTATGACACATTTGGCCCAGGATTAGAAGTTGAAGGAAGACGTCTGGCTAGAAGAGCTGTGGATCTGGGTGTTGCTCCATGCCAAGGAGGTGAGCTGGCACATCAATGCCAACACCTGTAAGAAGCCATGGTACTTGGAGCCCAGCAATGATCTCCAAAACATTATATATATATGTGAATTCTGTCTTACTTTCACCTTCCAAATCTTGTGTAAAATGTCTCTTGTGCCCAATGATATCCTGGAGACATACAGGGAAAGGAATTCCAAAAAAGCAATGTAAGTGTAGCTACATTTGCACCACATAAAAGTACCATCTGCCCAGGGTGGTGGCTCATGCCTGTAATACCAGCACTTTGGAAGGCTGAGTTGGGAAAATAGCCTGATGTCAGGAGTTCCAGACCACCCTGGGCAACACAGAGAGACCCCATCTCTACAAAAAATCAAATAATTAGCTGGGTGTAGTGGAGCACACCCATAGTCCTAGCTATACAGGAGGCTGAGGTAGGAGGATTGCTTTAGCACAGGAGTTCCAGGCTGTAGTGATCTATGATCACACCACTGCACTCTAGCCTGGGTGACAGCATGAGACCCTGCCTCTAAAATGAATAAATAAATAAATAAAAATTTTAAAAGGTACTGGAAAAAAGACATTGAACAAAACCCATTTAAAATGCACATGAATACATCATTGGTTTTTAGGGGTAAAAAAAATAAAGTGTAATTGAGATTTTTTTCTTTATTTTCTTTTTTATTTTTTTGAGACAGAGTCTCGCTCTGTTGCCCATGCTGGAACGCAGTGGTGCGATCTGGGCTCACTGGAAGCTCCGCCTCCCAAGTTCACACCATTCTCCTGCCTCAGCCTCCTGAGTAGCTGGGGCTACAGGTGCCCACCAACGCACCTGGCTAATTTTTTGTATTTTTAATAGAGACGGAATTGCACCGTGGTCTCGATTTCCTGACCTCATGATCTGCCCGCCTCGGCCTCCCAAAGTGCTGGGATGACAGGCGTGAGCCACCGCGCCCGGCTGAGATTTTTTCTTGAAAAATAAAGCTAAAATTTATGAAAATAAGTATTTTATTTTATTTAGTAAAATGTATGTCCTAATTTCAAGTATGTTTTTATTTCTCAGGAAGGACAAACACGTTATTAAATGTTGATTTTGGTTTTTCTCATATTAGTTTTTCAACAACAGTATAGATAACACAGTATGATACTATTTACTTCTCATTTAATTTTCCCAGAAAGATCATAATGAGGCTAATTTTTGAAAAAAGAAATTTGTGGGCATCTCAAGATTTTCATAAATTTCCACAAGGACTCCTTTTAATTATTTGAGGTTGAAAGCATTCCTATTTGAGTTGTCTATTTTGTCTCGGTCTGCATTAATTTTCTTTTCATTTTTAACTGGCCTAACTCACCAACATCAATGGATTTGTCTATAATTGGTTCATTCTTTAAAATTATCTCAATGACTTCAAGATATCCTCCATTTTGTGCAAGATTTGGAATTGTTTACTACATGTTACTATGCTGACTTACAAAGTCATTAATAGTCATAGACACACAGTAATAAGCTGTAAAGAATGGTTAAGTTGGAATTATTTTTATAAATGGTTGGTTCATTAGTGAATACTGTGTAATTAATAATCACTTAACTCCTCCATAGTAGATATATGGCTAGGCTCAGATAAACTCTCTGATAAGGAAGACTCTCTGAAGACTATTTAGTAAATAGAAATAATCAATTTCCTATAAACAAGAAACTTCAAGGAAAGACAATGTGATCCCTTTACAAGTTGACAGTGCATTTTATATGAAATGTCTCAAATCCAGAGAAACTTGCAACTCTTTATTTCCCAGAGTTCAATGGCATCATTTTAAAAACCTCCCTATTTTTTCTTCCAGTGATGGTAAAAACCTATCTCCTAAGTCTAAGTGGAAAAATGTCATCGTTCTGACAATGGTTTTCTTCACTGTTGACCCATTAAAAAAAAATAGAATCTGAAATTATTCATCTATGATATCTATAACTTAATTCATAAGATAGTTCTTAAATAAACATAAAATGGAATTTTTTATCATTATAATACTCACTTTCCAAAGTAACCAGCTAACCATATATAAATGTTTATATTTTCCAAATCATTATCCATTGTTTTTCTGGAAATGATGTAAATATATGGCTTTTCAAAACAGATACCTAATAACATTTAATTAGACTCATTAGAAATTTTAAAGGCCATTTGACTTGAAAGCATTTGGCTTTGAAGAGAAAGAAAGGTTTATCTCAGAATTCCAAAATGTAAGGTTTACAATGATCACAACTATCATAAGGTTTACAACTATCACTACAGCAAGAAGGTTGTAAGAGGGAGCAAAAAGTTTGTATTTTAAAGCTATAGGACAGGGAAGATGAATAGTGAAATCACTTTCTTACTACCCAATATAAGATTTTGACTAGAATAAATGGAAGATTCACAGAGGATGAGATAAGAGCATAGATGCTCATGGGTGCCTAATAAGGGCAAACCTAGTCTAACTCTTTCATGAATAGTTTGGGGGGCATCCCAGTGCATAAGAGCTTATATCATGGAAGATGGCCAACCTCTTATAAACTAGAGACCTGCATCTAGCATGACACTGAAGCATCATGACACCTAAGTAGTAGTAGAATGGCAATGACTGTGGGAGATTTCTTGACCTGAAGGCAGTTTAACAAGTCTCAGTCAGGTGTTGAAAAAGCCGTTGGGAGTCTGTGAGCTACACAACCATCAGTATAGCAATGGTAAGGACGACACTGGATAAAAAGAGGACTTGAGTTCAGACAAGACGTGCAGAGGGCCTCAACTATGCAGATGGGAGGTAGGAAGAACAGAGGCTGACAGCTTAAGACTAAGCATGAACAGGCGCCTCAACAGAGGCAATGAGGATCAAAGGCAGCACATGGCTCTGAGGCCAAGATATGCAGCATTCCCTTACCTCATCCCTAAGAACAAGATGATCTATGGCAGAGTGTGAAAGAAGAGGGGATGGGGAAGGAGGAAGAATCCCATAATTATGGAATACTTCCTCAAAAGTGACTGAATTTTAAATAAGGGGTGACCAATACACTTTGAATCCACAAATGTGATTATTTTCAGTAATCTATTGAAATGGTAACTCCTGAGCTATATTGAATTTAGTTACTAAAAACTCAAGTTACATATTTTCTCACCAATGTTGTCTATACATTTCAACATTGCTACATGTTGATTTGACCCAGTAAGTTACCATCTAATAATTTATCCAGGATAAATACATGGTCACACCAAGAAGCAAAGATATGTGTATAAGAATGTTAACTTAGCTTTTCATTTAATAGCAAATTACTGGAAGAAATCTACATGGCCACGTAAAGGGATCCATGAAAATGAATTGTGGTACTTCCATACAATGGAATAATAGTCAGCTGTCAAATAGATGCTCAGCAATTTGCATTTTGTAATGGGCTTTATTAAAATTTAATTAAGATAATTTAGCAGGTTACAATAAAAATGTAAAAGTTTGGTGACAAATTCCCACAGTATTTAGCTTATCCTTGGTATTCATTATAAAGTTCATTGTTGCCTACTGTATCATGGATAGGGCAAATTTTTATCATGCAACCTTTTTATTACATTTGTAATGCCCTGTTTAAATAGATTTCTTTCAAGTATGCACTGCATTGAAGAATGTTTATTATAAATATATCAACCTATTTAAAATACTGTGAACAATGAAGATACAACCTTAGCAAATCATTGTTTCATTATTTTGAATACTAGAGAGAACAGTATTAAAATGTTCTTACTTCTTAGGGTTGCTGTAAAATACCAGTAGGACTTATATAACTAAATTACAAGTAAATCCCCTAATGCTTGGGGAATGAGGGGTTCTGTTTAATTAAATATTCTATTTTACTCAGTTATCACATAAGTCTTACATGGTTTTCAGCTTTAAAGTATTTGAACATAAATTAAAAAATGAAATACAGTAAAAATAAAACCCAGAATAGAACATAATTTAATTTTGATTCATTTGCAATTCATTGACTTTCAGCATCATGGAAGAAACGGTTAGATAATACCAACCTGAGAGTTACGGCAAGTAAACAAAACCATGTAGCTTTTTTGAATTTACCCACTGTATTAGTCAGCTTGGGCTGCTATAACAGAATACTGTAGACAGGTTTAAACAATAGGAATTTATTTCTAACAGTTCAGGAGGCTGGGAAGTACAACATGGAGATGCTGACGACTGATTTGGTTGCCTAGTGAGGGCCTTCTTTCTGGCTTGCAGACAACTGACTGTCTTCATGATGTGTCTTCCCAAGGCAGGGAAAGACATAGAAGAGGAGAGAGCAAGAATGAGAGAGAGAGAGAGAGTGAGTGAGAGAGAGAGTAAGCTCTGCTCTCTCCTCCCTTTCTTATAAAATCACTAATTCCCATCATGGGGGTCCTACCTTCATCTAAGCCAAATTGCTTCTCAAAGATCCCACCTCCAAATACTATCACATTAAGGGTTAGTACTTCAACAAATAAATGTTTGAGGAAGACACATTCAGTCCATAGCAACCACCTACTTCATGAAGGGGAAAATCTGAGCCCAAAGAGGGAAAAAATTCACATGCCTAGAATCACACATAATTATTGGCAGAACTCAGCTGGGCCCTCAGTCTCCCAATCCATAGTTGATAAACCCCCACAGTACTCTCTCATAGCACACATTTCCCTTCCTTATGATACAGTCACACACTGCATAAGGATGTTTCCATCAATCATGGACCGTATATATGATGGTGACCCTTTAAGATTATAATGGAGCTGAAAAATTACTACTGCATAGTAACATCATAGATGCCATAATGTCATAGAGCAACCCATTAATCACCTGTTCGTGGTGATGCTGGTAGAAACAAACTTACTGCACTGCCAGTTGTGTAGACGTATAGCAAGTACAATTATGTATAGTACATAATACTTCATCAAAAATAACTATGCTACTGGTTTATGCATTTACTGTACTATATTTTTTATTGATTATTTTAGAGTGCACTTCTTCCAGTTACACAAAAAAAGTTAGTTATAAAACAGCCTCAGGCAGGTCCCTCAGAAGGAACTGCAGAAGAAGGCATTGCTCTCTTAGGGGATGACAGCTCCATGCCTGTTATTGTCCCCGAAGACCTTCCAGTAGGACAAGATGAAGAAGTCGAAGACAGTGATATTAATGACCCTGACTCCGTGTAGATCTAGGTTAATATGTGTGTTTATGTTCCACTTTTTAATAAAGTTTAAAAAGTAAATAACATTTTAAATAGAAAAAAGCTTATGGTATAAAATGTGAGCAATAGCATTTATTATATATATATATTTTTATTGTTGCCAATTACTAGCGTTATAACTAAGAAACTGAACTGTTTGTTACACAGATCTGATTGTATTATTTTTTATTAAATTTTAACCCATATAGAAGACATATGGAACATGACAGTGCTATAGACTATGTCTCTTTGGTTTACTCGTTGGACATATGCTTTACATACAAAAAGTTATTTTGATTCACCATATGTGATCCATATTTAAATGTGGAAATGGAGCCTCACAGGAGATGTATCAAAATAGCACATGCAAACATTTACTATTTGTGCCAGTAAGTGGATCTTTAGCAGAAAACTCAAAAACTACCATATGCAGCAGCTGTTATTCAGTGGACCAAAAATAACGGCCTAGAACAATGCAGGCTGCAGTTTCAGCATATTTGAACTCCATCCACCTAGCAAATACTTATTTCTCAAAATTCATTCAGATGCCTAAAAGGCCCTTCATTCGCAATTAACCATTGTAATTGTTCCAACCCAGACATGCTATTTAGGGAGAAGTACTCTGGAGAAGAAGTTTCCTGAGCTATCAGGCAATTGTGAGTGAGGGAAGGGGTGACAGAAAACAGATTGTCCATTCCCCAGGACAATTTTTGGAACTCCACACAAAATACTTTTTAATAAATCTCTGGATGGCAAATATGACTGAGACAATACCATGTACTATGCAAGAATATTAACTAGGTTATTAATAATTGGATGCCTCTCTGAAATAAAAGGGCTGTTTCCCATATTGAATATTTTTTATGCTCAGGTATTTTTGTCTGCTGAGATATTCAACATGAGCATGTGTTATTATTTGTTGGAATACACACCGAAAGTTAATTTCTAGTGCAGTGTCACAATAATGTAGAAAACGCTGACCATCATCACAATGGTAGTGGGAAAAACAGTGCTCAGCAAACAGTCACTGGCTTTGAACTCCAGGCCTATCACATGCTTATATGCAAGCCCTTAGAAGGAATAAGCCTCGATTTCATCTCTTACAAAGTTTGATAGTAATATCTACGTATGACTATTTCAAAGGGTCATTGTGGGGCTGATTGTACAATGTTGACTACTACTACTACTATCTGGCATCATTCATTCAATTCATACTCTGTTAGAAGTTGTGACACTATGTCATGTCATTATGTTATTTAATCCTCAAACTAACATACAAGATTGTTTATTTCTATGCAGCATTAACACATATATATATACCCCCAAGTCTCAGTGACTTAACACAACACACTCTGATATGGAGGCAGGTGAACCTTCAGAGAAGCTCTCCAGTGTGCTGTGACTGAGAGATTCAGGCTGCTTCAATTTTGTGATGCCACCATATCCATAAGTCCTTAAATCTAGAGAAGAAAGATCTGGAGACCTGCTCTCTGCCTTTAAATGCTTTAACCCAGGGGTGACCCAGAAGAGCAGATTGTCCATAAGTGTCACATGGCCCTGCCAAATTGCAGGGTGCACAAATTATGAAAGAGCTGATGGCTATTAGAGGAACAGTCAGCATATCTGCCACAGATCATGTGATTTTCCCTGTTATTATAAGTGATAGAACTAAAGCTCAGAGACATTAGGTAAATTACCTAGGAAAGTCATACAGCTGTTTAGTACGCAGACTTCATTTTCATACCAAGTCTGTTTGGTTTCAGGTCTTTCTCTTAACTGTAAGCTTTATTAATATTTTGATAACTTATTTTCACATATTAGTGAATGACAATAGGCCTATGAAAGGTATGATTTTAAAAATAATTCTTCCTTAGCTAATGACCTTCTCAGATGGTGAGAAAAGAATTATTTCATTTAGGTTCTTCTTTCATATCATGAAAAAAGTTCTTATTGTTTAATTTTAAAAATGTGGATGTTAATACTTAAATTACTCAGATACTTTTGTATAACAAATTATTTAAAATAAAAAAACAAAATTTGGAATATAAACTTTGGATATTTTAGATAAACACAAGCATATTGTTCAAAGTAGAAGAAATAAATAAATGTCTACTTTGGATGTAGAAAAGAGTAACTATTTTGGTACCTTTATGCAGAAGTTAGAAATCCAACAGTTCTTGCCATCTTGATTGCAACTTTTTCTTCACTGAGCTTCTGGGAAGTGCATGAGAAAGTAGGCAAAAAATTCTCATGCTATTAAATAGCAAAATAAATAAACAATAATATACTAATGTAATAAGAATTGTAAGGTGGAACAATAGATAAATCATCCATAGCCAGAACCAAAATATGTAATGTAATACTAGAACACAACATATAGCTTAATAATTTGACGTTGTATATGGTAAATGCTTGTTTGACATATTTGTACTCTTATTTATGGCTTTTCAAAGAACTGCAAGAACAGTGGGATCAATCAAACAGACTTTGATAAGAAAAAATAGACTATGATAGACTATGATTATGTTACTTTTGCAGATGGCCACAGGCAAATAAAATTGTATCTGAGAACAAGGACGCTGATTTTATTGGACATATGGGTCATCTCCTAAAGTAGCATGGAATTCTGAAAAAAATGTGAGTATCACATAATTCTGGGAAGTGCTTTTATTGTAACTATTGATAAGATTAGTTTATGTAATAGCATAATCTTTCTCCATCTTCCATGAAATATACTCAAGAATCACAATCTTTGCTCTCTTTGCAAGAATTTAGATACCCCAGTTCCTTCTTTCAAATCAATCTTTTAGATAAAGCCCACTCTTCTATGTGTTTTCCTTTTCTTTCCCCCCTTTTTTTTTTGTGACAGGATCTTGGTGTCACCCCAGGCTGGAGGCAGTGGTGTGATCATAGCTTACTGTAACCTTGAGCACATAGTCTCAAGTGATCCTGCTGCCTGAGCTTCCCAAGTAGCTGGTACTATAGGCACTAGCCACCACGCCTGTCTAACTGTTTTATTTTTAGTTTTTGTAGAGATGAAGGTCTTGCTATGTTGCCCAGGCTGGTCTAGAATCCCTGGCCTCAAGCAATCCTCCTGCCTCAGCCTTCCAAATCACTGAGATCACAGGTATGAGAAACCTTGTCCAGCCTGGTTTTCTTATTATAAATTAAAAAAAAAACATTTGGTATGATTTGGAGATACACTAATTATGTATAAAGATATATTATGGAAACAGATACATGTGGTTATACATGGCAAACTGAGAGAAGGAATGGCATCAAAGGCGGTTAACATCTGTTTAGTCTGAAATGTTCCAAGCACTCTGCTAAGCTTTCACATGATTTGCATAACAATAAGTTAATAATAACAATGATAGCTTGTCTTTATTGTGTGACTTTTTCTTTACTGAGCCTTGTGCAGGGTTGTTTACATGCATGAACTCATTTGGTTCTTACAGTCTATGAGGATGGGGTTATTATTGATAAAACCTGGTGCTTGAAACAGTGAAGTAAGCTGTCAAAAGTCACACAACTTTCATCGGACAGGGGTGAATTTCGAGCCCATGGCTCTGTGATTTCAAAATATATTTGGAATTTTTTTTTCTTTATACTAGAATGCTCCTTTGCCTGCTTTGTTCTTCAGCTGCAGGCTATGAGCACTCGTGTCACTGTCTTACCCAATGGTTGGAGTTAGGGTTAGGGAACAATGTTTTTTTATGCTAACAGGGTTGTCAATGGCATAGTTGGAAACAGCTGATTCCAGCATGGAGTCCATGATAAATCTCTCCAAATGAGGCTCAAGGAGATTCATTTGTTTTTCGTTTTCAAGTGAAAAGCATTAGAGCATTTCATTCTCTTTAGAGAAGAGATTAGAGAAGAACAATTAAGGGACAAGGCTATTCTCCAAGGCTGGCAGAGCCACCATAAAATACTGTACATCCTCTTTAAAATGGGGATCTTGGCTCCTACTAATGAGGGAAAAACTTTTCTCAAATTACTACTTAATGTCATGTGAAATATATGAAAAGCACTATTAAATTGATTTTAAGGGTCTTGTTGAAAGCACTGTCTGTTATATCATTTCACAGTTCCTATTCAAGTTTCCGCATTAGGAAGAAAGTTCTTTTTGGAATTTATTTTCAGGAAAGCCCTCTCCCCTAAGGAACTGTATGCCTTGTCTTATTAACATGCTTCATTTTTACCCTGGTAGTTGGGAAGCTCAGACGCAGCATGAATGGTCTATCAAAGCAATCATTTAGCATCTGTGGCAGAGGCTCTTTTTCCTATTTCCCCTTCCCACTGAGAACACAATTAGGGCATACTTTCCAGCCTCCCTTGAAGGTAGTTGGGTCCATATAACTGATTATAATCAATGAAATGTAGGTAAAAGTGATGTGTGTTATATTCAGGCCTGGCTACATACTGCTGATCTTCTCTTCCTTCCCCAAAATTCCCCTCTAATTAACAAGGGCTAGGGTCATCTTGGAATGTATGTATCGAAGACAGCAGAGCCCTTTTCAACCCCAATATCCCACTCCCTGCCCACAGTTATACCTTACATGAGCAAGAAATAAACTTTTAATGCACAAAGCCACCAAGGCTTTGGAGTGTATCAGTTACAGCAACAACTATCCTATTGATTAACAAACTGGAAACAGACTTTGAGTGTTGCTATAACAAAAATTATAGCACAGTAGGTTCTGCTTAACACAGACATCTGGGATTCCAGGTTGATAGAGGCTCTGCCATCCTTAAAACATCCCTTCCAAGGTTTCCCTTTGCTTTGTAGTTCATAAGTAGGTGACAAAAAGACTGACGTCAAAGGCAAAAAAAAAAAAAAAGCATAGAAATCCAACTTTCTCCGCCGGGTGCGGTGGCTCATGCCTGAATTCTCAGCACTTCGGGAGGCTAAGGTGGGCGGATCATGAGGTCGGGAGTTTGAGAACAGTCTGGTTAATATGGTGAAACCCCAGCTCTACTAAAAATACAAAAATTCGCCGGGCGTGGTGGTGGACGCCTGTAGTCTCAGCTACTCGGGTGGCTGAGGCAGGAGAATCGCTTGAACCCAGGAGGCAGAGGTTGCAGCGAGCCGAGATCACACCATTGCACTCCCACCTGGGTGACTGAATGAGACACTCAAAACAAACAAAAAGGAATGCAAGTTCCTCAGAGGCAAAAATATTTGTTTGCCTGTTAATAACCTGGGCCAGGTGTGGTAGCTCACGCCTGTAATCCCAGCACTTTGGGAGGCCGAGGAGGGCGGATCATCTCAGGTCAGGAGTTCCAGACCAGCCTGGCCAAAGTGGTAAAACCTCATCTCTACTAAAAATACAAAAAATTAGTTGGGCATGGTGGGGCATGCCTGTAGTCTCCGGTACTTGGGAGGCTGAGGTAGGAGAATCGCTTGAACCTGGGAGACGGAGGTTTCACTGAGCCGAGATCACACCACTGCACTCCAGCCTAGGTGACAGAGCGAGACTCCATCTCAATACTAATACTAATTTGGAAGGCAGATAACATACATAAAAAAGATTTTGGCTATAAGAAAAAGGATTGAAAAAGAATATTGAGCACTGGTTGTCCCTAGTTGAGCAAAACATGGTATCATAAGACACAGATCAGTTTGAAAAATAATTAACTGTTGTGCACAGAGAATATAAGGAAGTAAAATGCTTTTAGAAATTTGAGGTCCTGCAGGATTTGAGAAAGTTGTACTTCTGGATAACAAACAGGAAGTAAAATATAACTCTGAGTAACAAAGTTCTGTTTTGATTTAACCTTGTAGCAAAGTCCAGTTGGGATAGGGCTTACCAGTTAAATTGGAAGGCATCAAGATAGCTGACGCAAAATAGGCAAGCCTCTGAATTGGGGCTTAGCTTAGGCGGCTTCTTCCTTTCACCCATTAAAGAATTCAAGGATGAGGTCGTGGTGTTAAACAGCAACTTGTATGGAAGCGGCAGTGCACAGCAGCAGCAGCAGAGGTACTTCTTGTGGAGCAGGGCTCCTTGCCAGGCAGTGTGCCTAGAGTAGCAGCTGAGAGGCAGTTCTGCATTCACATTTACACCCACTTTTAACCATATGCAAATTAAGCGGCAGTATACGAAGAAACTTCTAGGAAAAGGGTGGTAACTTCCAGGTTGTTGTGTCCCCGGAATTGGTGAGCGCTTGAACTCGTTGGCTTCAAGAATGAAGCTGCGGACCCTCGCAGTGAGTGTTTGGAGTTTCTTTCTCCAGGTGGGTTCGTGGTCTCGCTGACTTAAGTAGTGAAGCCGCAGACCTTACTGGTGAGTGTTACGGCTCTTTAAGGCAGCACATATGGAGTTGTTCGTTCTTCCCATCCGAAACTCGTGGTCTTCCTGGCTTCAGGAGTGAGGCTGCAGAACTTCGGGATGCGTGTTATAACTTACAAAGACAGCAAGCACATAAAGAGCAAGAAGGAGCAAGATTCATTGGGAAGAACCGAAGAACAAAGTTTCCACAGCATGCAAGGTGACCAGAGTAGGTTGCTACTACTGGCTCATGTACCCTGCTTTTATTCCCTTATTTGTAACCAGAGTGGATTGCCGCTGCTGGTTTGGGCAGCCTGCTTTTACTCCCTTATCTGACCCCACCCACATCATGCTGATTGGTCCATTTTACAGAGAGCTGATAGGTCTGTTTTGACAGGGTGCTGATTGGTGTATTTACAAACCTTGAGCTAGACACAGAGTGCTGATTGGTGCATTTACAATCCTCCAGCTAGACATAAAAGTTCTCAAGTTCCCTCCAGATTAGCTAGACACGGAGCACAGATTCCTGCTTTTACAAACCTTGAACTAGACACAGGGTGCTGTTTGGTGCATTTACAAACCTTGAGCTAGACACAAAGTGCTGATTGGTGCATTTACAATCCTCCAGCTAGACATAAAAGTTCTCCAAGTCGCCACCCCGGCTCAGGAGCCCAGCTGACTTTGCTTAGTGGATCCCCCGCCAGCTGAGCTGCCTGCCAGTCTGACGCCAGGTGCGTAAGGTGGATGGGACCGGGCACCACGGAGCAGGGGTCGGCGCCCCTTGGGGAGGCTGAGGCCGCCTGGGAACTCACGGGGGATGGGGGGTAGGGTTGGGGGGCTCCGGCATGGCGGGCTGCAAGTCCTGAGCCCTGCCGCTGGGGGAGGTGGCTGAGGCCCGGCGAGAATTCGAGCGCTGCGCGGGCAGGCTGGCAGTCCTGAGGGACCAGGCGCACTCTCCGCAGTTGCTGGCCGGGGTGCTAAGCCCCTCACTGCCCCGGCCCGGCCACTCCCAGTGCGGGGCCCGCGGAGCCCGCGCCCACCCAGAGCTCCCACTGCCCTGCAAGCGCCCTGCTCAACCTGGGTTCCCGCCCGCGCCTCTCCCTCCACACCTCCTGGCAAGCAGAGGGAGCCGACTCTGGCCTCCGCCAGCCCACAGAGGGGCTCCCACAGAGCAGCGGCGGACTGAAGAGCTAAAGCATGGCCAGAGTGGGCGCCTAGGCCGAGGAGGCGCCTAGAGCGAAGAAGGGCTGCCAGCACGCTGTCACCTCTCAGTTGGGTCATTGTCATGAAAAGGAGTGGCAACTTATGGGTGTGGCTATGGCCATGATAAGCTGAAGTGACACACTGATGGGTGTGTCTCATGGAAAGCTACTTCCACCTGGGCCCTGTTTTAGTTCTCAATTTGGTCCAGTATCTGAGCCCTGCCTCTCAAGTCAAATCTCACCTCCTACATCATAGCCACCATTTATATCCAAGAGAGAGGCATGTGAAAGAACAAGCAAACAAAGGAAAAAAACAAAACACAGACACACTTGTAAACTATGTCTCAGAACAGCCTTGGCTATCAGAACATGAAATTGGCTGAAGGCAAACAAATAAGATGCCTACTAAGATTTTTAAGGTATTGCATTTGTAAAAACTCCACTCACCTAGACTAAAAAAATGTAAATTTGATTTCTTGAGGCTTAGGATGGGCAGAAAGGCCCTTGTGGAAGTGAGCCACCACTGAGAAATGCCCCTTCTCATCACCCACTTCAGATGTGTCCAAAAAACAATAAGCATGAAAAAAAAAAAACAAAAAACAAAACTAGAGGCAGAGTCAGAGGATGTAGAAAACAACGACAACTCCCCTAGCTCCAAGACAAAATCAAGCTCTAATTAAGAAACTCACCCCACTGCCAGGGCAGACGTGTCCACAAGGATTTCATAGTTCTGTGGATCAGTGACATAACTGTTGCCTGTTTTTCCCTTTTCTAAAGGGATTTTTTTTTTTTGAGAATATCTTGTTACTGCTTCTTTTGATGCTGTGTGTGTGTGTGTGTGTGCGCGCGCACATGTGCTGAGGTGGGAGAAGATTACTTTGCCCTTTCAGTCATCGGTGGCTGATCTATGAGGAACCATATGGGGTTCTTATAGAACCATGTGTACTTCACCCACAGATCTCAGAAGCTGAGCTACCTATAAAAGACTAGGTGGGGTTTGGGAAGGAGATGGATGAATTCTATGTGTGAGATGAAGAGTAAACCAGATATTTGATGATCAGCAACGTGAATTGTGGCAGAGACTGGCTAGCTATTTACCAAATGAATTCCATTTTGTTTTCCCTTGAGGCATATAGTGAGATCTTATTTTCCAGCATCCGTTGCAGTTAGTTGTGGCCATATGACAGATTATGCCAAAGGAATGCAAGCTGAAGTGATGTTTATTATTTTCAGGCTTGGCCCATAAAAATTTCCTGTGCAATTCTATCTTTCTTGTCCCCTAGCTGCTGATAGGGGACTCAACATTCTGGGAAAACTTGCAAAGAATATGTGGAAGATGGAAAAGCCCTGGCAGCATAGATCCTTGAATAACTGCATGGAGTAGGTTCCTACTCCTGCTCTAAACGACCTTTGCTTGAGAGAAGAATAAACTTTGATTTTTGCTAATCCATTGAGATTTCAGGTTTTCATTTATAATAGCAACTGGCATTATCTCGCCCCATTTCGTTATTTTGAATTAACTACAACTTTTAATTATATATTTTAAAAGCCTTGAATCTTTTCCATAGAGAGAAGCAGGTGTAAATATAAAAAAAATCCAAATAAAGTAGATGACTGTGAATTCATGTCCCCAGGAGATAGTCTAATTTACTTCCATGAAATTAGGGAATTCAGTTCTTATTGCAGTTTTAGTGAGTTAAGAAAAGTAAATGTAACTGTTACCGGTATAACTGTATATTTTTAATAATCTATTTGCCAAATATTATATTCCTAATACTAACAGATATTCTAAAGGAGCAATTACTTTTATAAACTCTGCAGTGTCCAACAGACTTTTCTAGTTAGATACTGTTATTATTTATTTTTATGCTATGCATGGTCAGGTCAATCCTAAAGAATAATGCAGAACTGTCTCAATACTCAATGCTTTTGTCTCCACTAATGGAGATTTTTTTTTCTGTCCTGAACTCAGACCACATGAAGCTACAAACTATAAAACTTCAGAAATGATTTCCAGCCATCCCTGGCTGGAGCACAGTAGCCAACCTTTTCAACAAATTCCTGCCCAAATTTCTTTTGAACACCACCATGATCTCCTAAGTCCCTATCCACTAATGATTAAGGCACTTCTCATAATGACAATTTTGCTTCACTCAGCTTGGCTTAGCCATTGCAATATTCCCTCTATTCTTGACTCTCTCACTTCAGCTAATTTCTGACTCCCTTATTTCAGCTAATACTAGTCTTATAATTACCATGACTTGAAACCTTATAGTCAATTTAATACCATCTTCTCTCAAACCCTGTGCATCCATCCAATCAATTTCCAAATTACATATATTCTACCTTCCCAAAGTTTCCACATCTTTAACCTTCTTTCTATACCTGCTGCCTACACATCAGCTCAGATCCTCATTACTTTCCTACCTTCCTTACTATAAAAACTGAGTAATTGGCTTCTGCACTTCTATCTCTCTTCATTGCAATCCACCCTACACACTGCTGCAAGGTTTAGCTCTCTAAGCTGCATTTCTGATCAGAAAATCAGACTCTACAGATAAAAGAAGCCTTAAAAGTTAACTGATACAACCTTTTTTTCTTTTAATATCTTAATAAATATTAGCTTGGATATATGCATTGTTTGTTTTATTAAAGAAATAATAAATGGTTAAAAAATTAAACAGTATGAAAGAGCTCAAAATAAAAAGTTAAAATTTCACTCCTCCCCTCCACCTCCAGTTTTACTACTCAGAAGCAATGGCTGTATTCACTTTTTAGTTTTAGTTTTTTTCTTCTTCTAGTGGTTATCATTATAGCTCCATATAGTATAGGATTTCATTTCTAAATGTAATAACTTTTCACATAATCTCTATTGACCTCCCACTATGAAACAGGAGTAAATTGGTGCACTTACCCCTTTTACCCACGTTTTAACTTTTGTTATATTACTGTCTTCTTTTTCATGTTTCCAAGGCTTCTGTGATTTAAATTCTGTTCTATAATTATGTCTTCAATGCTTTGCATATAGCTTAAGTCTAAAAATTGGGGAATAAACCCTTGCATTTAAAATATTATGATTATTAACTTACATCACTGTAGAATCAAGTAGTGTAGTTAGAACTTTGCAAAGGGAAATGAGAATGAGCTAAAAGAGGTAGAAGAGGGCCGCCACACGCAGGTGAACAGGTTGAGTATTGTACACAGGCATTTGGCCAAAGGTGTGAGTGAAGCCTAAAATTCCATGCACTACGCTTTGTACCTTAGCATGCTGTTATTATATTTTCCCAATTTTCGTGAAAGCTCTATATGTGCTAGTTGGGGCCCTAAGTGGAAAGAAATGAATTCAAGGTCACTGAAACCAATTAAAGTTTTAAGAGAGAGTATGGTAAATATTACAAGAGACTAAATAAGAAGAATATTGTGGTATTTTTCATTGATTACCAGTAGATTATTGGATATTGGTGGCCTTAGCAAGAGCAGTTATATTGAATTTGTTGGGGTGAAAGTCAGGTTTTTAGTGCCTTAATGAGAGAGTACAGAGGTGGTAAAGCCTGAACATATAGGCAATTCTTTCAAAAAATTTGGATTTCCAAGGAAGAGAGATTGTTTGATAATTGGATAGTCAAACCTAGTAACGTTTTTGTTTTTAATTTCTTTTGTTGATTTTGTGTTTAAATATGCCTTCAACATCTAACAAAAGTATTAACTTATTTTGTTAGTTCATGTATGATTTCATTTTTAATAATTAACTTCTAAATCCATCTGCTATATGTTTTTGTATGTGGTAGTATATGCTGTAGACTGAATGTGTATGTCTCCTCCAAATTCAGTTGTTAAATTCTAATACTCGATATGATGGTATATGAAGGTGGGGGTCTGTGGGAGTTGATTAGATCATGAGGATGGAGCTCTCAGGAATGGGATTAGTGTCCTTATAGAAGAAACCCTTGACAGCTCCTTTGTCCCTTCTGCCATAAAAGGATATGGCTAAGAAACAGCTGTATATGAACCAGGAAATAGGCCTTCATCAGACACCAAATCTACCAGTGCTTTGATCTAGGACTTTGCAGACTTCAGAGCTGTGAGAAATGAATTTCTGTTGTTTATAAGCTACCCACTCTATGGTATTTTCATTATAGCAGCCCAAACAAAGACATTTTAAGTCCATAATTTGAACTATTTATAAACAGCCAGTTGTAGCAATAATCCATTTTTCCCCTACTGAGTTGTAATGTAACTTTTATCTCATAATCCATTTTTATTTTGGGGGTGGGGGGCATTTCTCAGATTTTTTTATTCCCCTAATCTTACTCTCTGAGTCAATACCAACCTAACTGAATTAAACTCTACTATTTGTTGATGACTTTTAATCAGAAACTCCAAAACAAAGCTAAGGAATGCATTCTTTGCTTAGATCTTTGAATTCTGTTTAAATCCGTTTGCATGGGTTAGAAACATTCATTATCTGAAAGTTGAATACCCATTTTTAGTCCTGGCTTTCTACAATTTTTCTGTCATCATTTTCAGTTCTTTATCCTTTTTATCTGTTCTGGAAGAGGATCTCACAGTCTTCTTCCAATGATTATATTTTCTGCAATGTCAGTTCAACTCATTACTGCCAACAGTTTTGCCACTCCTTATTTAGTTTTCTTATCTCACCCAGCAAAGTATACCTCTAAATTGTGACTGCGCGTCACCTATAGTCTTTTGTTTTTGTTATTCCATAATCGTTAAAGTCTATTTAGAACATAAAGCTAATTTTTGACATTTTATCTTCCTTTATGAAATGCTTTTAGAATATATTTTATGTATATTATGAATACAAAATTAACATTCTTAATGGCACAAAATCTTGAATTGCCTTTTTTCCTCTTTATACTGTGTTTAACTTTGAGCAAAAAGTTGTTTATCTTACTCTGTTTTACTTAGAAATGGGACTGTGGATTCCTTGTTGTTACACCCCACATGGCTGCTGCTCAATTTTCCTTTCAAATGGAAGCCATCATGGTTTTGTAGAACCTCTAGTTGAATAGCAGGTATTCAATCGTTGTTTATCAAATATGGCTGTCTTTTATAGCCATATTTGGTTCTGTCTTGAGGAGGATACATCTGATGTTACCTGATTATAGGACAATTCAGAAGTCACTTTATTCCTTGTTAATTTGAAGATGTGCTAGTTTTTGTTTTGTTAAATGAGTGGAAGGAAAAGGAAAACTTCCCCGGATTCCCTACTCTCTGTTTGCTCCTCTCTTGCTTCCTTCCTACCACCAGGTCCTTATCCAAGAACACAATGTACACCACCCCTGCCTGTCTTCCACTCCCTCTGCCATTTTGTATCCATGGATATTGAAGGGGTATAGGAAGAAAGGTTTTAAGGTGAGAGACTCAGTAGTAAAGTAGCCTTAATTGCTGAAAAAGTAGGTGGCTTATGCCTGTAATCTCAACCCTTTGGGAGGCCAAGGCAGATGAATCACTTGAGATCAGGAGTTTGAGAGCAACCTGGCCAACCTGAAGAAACCTCATCTCTACTAAAAATACAGAAATTGCCTGTAGTCCCACCTACTTGGGAGGCTGAGGCGGGAGAATCACTTGAACCTGGGAGGTGGAGGTTGCAGTGAACCGAGATGGTGCCACTGCACTCCAGCCTGGGCAAAGAGTGAGACTTCATCTAAAAAATATGTATATATATTAGCTGATGTAGAGAGTTAGGAAGAGAGACAAGAGGAAGGTGGATGGTGATGATCAGCTTTCAAGTAGGTGAAAGTTATTCATTTTTGAGACTTTGGAAATCTCCCTGTAACTTTTGGAAAAAGGACTTTGGAAATCTCCCTGTAACTTTTGTTAAGGAAATGCTATATGGCCCTATTTCCATTTACGATAGAGAAAATTCCTTCCAATTTCTGTCTGAATTTTGTGCTTATAAAGTTTATGTCTCCTTAGATTGGCAGTTGGTGGTTAATTTGATGTTTCATGCATACCACACAACTGTCTCAAAACTGTCAATAACTCATCCATTGCTTAATGAATAGAATACGGTAAGCCCTTGCCCCCACAGCCTTCTATGACATTGCCTCCACCTACCATCTTAACTCTTTGAAAATCCATTCATGTGTCCTATTCTACTGCCAAATTGCTTTCACCTTTTTATATGTATCCTTTCACTCCCTGCCTCCATTCCTTTTTGCATCTCATTCCCTCCACTTGTTGCAATTGTGCCCATCTTTGAAGGGAACTCTCTCTTCACTGGCCAACTTCACATGGCTGCCACATGATCGTTGATGTGAATGTCAGGTGTTTATATGCACTTTTGTTTTTCTTCTGAGACAGAATCTCGCTCTGTCACCCAGGCTGTAGTGCAGTGGCACTGCAACCTTGACCTCCCTGGCTCAAGCAATCTTCCTGCCTCAGCCTCCCAGGTAGCTGAGGCTACAGTAGTATGCCACCATTCCAGGCTGATTCTTTACTTTTTTATAGAGGCAAGGTCCCTCTGTGTTGCTCAGTCTGGTCTCAAACTCTTGGGCTCAGGCAATCTTCTCGCGTTAGCCTCCCAAAGTGCTGAGATCAGCACTGTGTCTTGCCCACAGATTGTTTGTTAACCATGACCTGTACACCGTGTTAGATTCTACTTCTGAAATCTATGTAAATCTATGTTCTTAGGCCCCAAATATTTTTAACATTTAAAATGTGTGAAATAATAGTAATAACTAGATTAGTACAAACAGTAACAACAATAGTCACAATCATTCTAATCAGTAGAAGAGTCAGACTTGAACCTCATCTCTGTTCACTGGGCTGGTGCCCCAGCAGTTTCCTTTAACAGGTACGGCTGGTATTATTTTTCCTTTACAGGTGTGTCAACCACAGAATGGTTGCTTTTTAATAGGCAGCTTGCAGCATAGCTTCTCTGTATTTTATTCTTCTCTTAACTGCTACTGCTTCTACAAAAGCAGCAGATGTACTGCAGCTGTTCTTTTGTACAAGGAAGTGGATGAGTTTCCCTTGTAGTCTTTATTGCAAGCATATATGTGCTTTGCCCAGCAACTTTATTGGTTTATTTGTTTCCTTCTCTGGGCTTCTTTTCCTTTTTCAGTGCTTTTTCTCTCTCTCTCTCTGTACATGTGTGTCCAGTCATTTCCATTTATCTCATTATCAAAGAACTTTGCTACATAAATAGCCATTTATGACACATTCTGATCTCATGTCCCCCATCTATTACCAAGAGAAGTAATGCTTCAAGTTGGTCCCAAGCTTCCAGTTGCTCTGCAAGTCTGCTAATCATCTAAATGACAGCAGTGACATTTGGAAGTACAGAATTTCCTTGACTGGTTTATAAACTCATCTTATATTTTTTCATTTGTTGATATCTAGTAGCTCGGCAATAAAGTGTTTCTTGAAGCCTTGGTGAAGCCCGATTTGGGATACAAAACCAATTCAACATCAAGAGTTTCACTGAAGAAGAGGCAGTAAAGCAGTTTAATGGAAAATGAAGATGTGAGAGCAGGTGTGAGAGCAGGAAAAGTTAGACCTGGGTCTAAGTGTCATGGTTCTGATATAACAGTTTAGATCTCAGTTTCTCTATATACTACATATGTGATTTTAGGCAATCACTCTAAAATCTTAACCACTCTGAAATTTATTTTCCTCATTGCTAATGGAAGTTTAATAAGCTAATGGAATATAAAGGACTTAGAATCATGTTTGAATTAAAGTTGATATTATTATTACTGCCCCAGATCTGCCACTGTATTTTTATGTGACTCTATATATATTATTATACATTAATTGACTTTGTAGGGCCTTTGTTTCCTTCTCTATAAAATTAAGGAATTTGTCAGGTAAGTTTTAAGGCTCATTTTACTTTTTAAACTTTATTTTTTCAATTGGTAGAATAATGATTGGTTTGTTCTCATTCTGCTATGATTGTAAGTCTAACGAATCTTAAATCTTCAGGCCATAGCAGCAACAGTTCAATATCAGTTCTATACCAGACAGGTAATTGAAATGTGGCCTGGCAGACATTCACAACATCATCTCTCTTGGCCTGTTAGTCAGTCAATGGAAAAGTGGTCCTATTCTCTAGATTTGGGAAAGCCTGACATAAATCATTAAGACAAGCAGAGTTGCAGGCAACTGACTGATTTTATGTATTATTTCCATAGTCAACTATAATAATGGCTTATTGTATATAAATGTCATTTAGTAACAAGTCCTTGAGGAAGGCACTGTTCTACCCACAGTGTATCTCTGGCTTACAGCTTAGTTTGATAGAACATTAAGGCAGAGCTCAGAAGTGAGTAAGAGCATGGCAAGCTTCACTGTGGTTGTATCCTAACGTGAAAATCTACTAATTTTTCATCTCCCTGGGACACTTAACCTAGTTTCTGATTTATCTTCTCATGCTGGGTAGAAAAAAGTTTTTAGGGTCTTTCAAATGATAAAACCCATAAAAATTCTGAGAGATATATGGAAAGGTGAATAGGAAACGTAGTTGTGTGACCTTTGGAAAGTAGCTAAACTAACATGGGTTTGTTTCTCCATCCATAAAAATAAGGGGTGGATCCAGATGACCAGTTTCTGAGGCAGAACTTCTATCTCTAAAAAGTTCTTAAGCTCATGATTTTAAGCATTAAAATCATGGGTTCAGTGTGTCAAAGATGGAGGTTTCTGTATCCCAAGTTCATTAATTCTGATTAGGTTAAACAAGAGTAAGACTTGAAAATATACATTTTAACATGTACTCAGGTGATTCTATTGCCAATACTTATGGCTTATGCTTTGGGAACCATTACAAAGTCTCCCCTATTTCAATAAGTTGATGACATATTGACATTGTTTGATTTATAACTTTTATGATTATGGATGAAACAACTATTAGTGATTCATGCTAAAATTACAATAATAATTACATTGATATACTTATTATTTAAAATGGATTCGATGACAAAAGACTTACAATTTACCTCTGCTTTCATGAAGTTCACGTATCCTAAGAATTGATAGGATACTATTTCCCTGAAAAGACAGGACTTTGGAAGGACTTTTCTGTAAAATAATATCATATTTTTCCTCTCTAAGAAGTCTCTCAGTGCAGTTCATATTTCTCCCAGGTAAATTGCTCATAAATCTACATCCAGGAAAAACTTGTGAAAACAGAAACACATTCCTGGAGGAATTTTTGTTTTTTTAAAAATATATCTTAGAAGATTAATTGTTTTTGAAAATCATTTGATATAACCATATAGAGAAAACTATCTAGTTAACTTTGGGCATTATAGTATTCTCTTTTTTTTCAGTCTGTATACAATAGAGTAGTGGTTAAGGGTGGAGAAGTTGGACTCAGATAAATTTCGGTCAAATTTTTGCTCTACCACTTAGCAGCTGTTTATCATTGGAAAGTTATATGGTCTTTCTAAGCTTCAGTTTGTAAAAAGGGGGTAAAACTGTGCCTAACTCAGGGTTGTTTTGGAAGTTAAATGAGGTAATGTATCTGTATTGCTGCACAATGCCTTACATATGAGTGCTTAAAAATGATTAATTTTGAGTATTTTTATGGACAGGAAAGTAAACCTTATATATACTCTTTATATTTTATGTTTACATTTCTATATCTTTACAGAAGAAAATACTTTATATTTGCATAAACCTGTATTATGACCTGCAAATTGCTTTAGTATATAAAGTCTCACTTGATGTACACAATGAAATTATGACATAGGCAGGCCAGGTATTACTTCACTTGGGCTACTTACAATTCAGGATTAAAGTGTGTATTACATGTGCAAATGATAACACTAGGATGATAACTTGAGTTTTTTAATGCCTATTTCAAACATCCAGTTATTCAGAAAATATTTATTGAATATACACTCTATTCAGAGATTTATGATAGAAGTTGGAGATGTGATCAGCCCTACCTTCAAGGAGCTAGCAATGAAGCTTTCCTCTGAAGGAAATGAGACTTCATATATGGGATTTAAGACTCAGGACTGCAATAATGACTATAATGATGATAATCATCATGATGCTGGCGCAATAACCACCCATTATGGGTCACCTAAATGTGCATTAGGAATTGTCACAGAATAGTGCTTTTCTTTCTTTTTTCTAATTTTACCTAGAAAGAGAGAGGGACATAAAGAGTATGTAGTAAACAGTTATATACATATTACAGCTAGCAGTTTAAACAGAGCACTGTAGACTGGCTGAATCCAAATCCTGTGATCTTAACTACTACTTTTTATTGCCTTTCAGGGCCACGCAAAAGCTTTCTGTAGCTGTAGCATTTTATCAACATGTCAGTCTTCATTCCTCCACTGTTGATAGACTGTCATAGTGAATCTGGATTTTCAAAATTACTTAATTTAACCTCACTTGTTCAGACTTTTCTGTGTGTGTTTCTGAACTAACTGGAGTGGTACCATGATGGTTCATCTTGGAAGTGGAAGGAATCACAAAAGCAGCTTTCACTTCTTTCTTTCAGAGCTACCTGGCCACTGCTAGGACCATATGGTGTCCCTGTGTGAAAGAGAAAAAAAGATGCCTTCTTTGCATGACCCACCTGAATCCCAACAGGGGTGGGACTAACTTGAAAACTTCCTAGTGCAGACCGATGTAGCACTCACCAACCTGAGTTTTGGATTGGGGAACTGAACTCAGCTTGGATTTAAGTCCCTATTTACAGTCTTGGGCTGGCTCCTCGTTCAGGATACAACCTGTACAACTGTACCCTGCACCCCTTTGGGGCTGTAGCATTTAGCATCTCTGCGCCTCCATTTCCCCCTCAAGGTCTTATACTTGAAATTATCTGACAAAGTTCTACAAACAAAAAACCACATAGGAAATAGTGTATTGGACATAATATATATATATATATGTGTATATATATATGTTTAACTTAGATCCCTGTATGTGGACATCCACACATAAACGGCAACAATATACATGAAAACTGAAACTATCCTGGACATAATTTATCTTTGTCAACTGTTAATGGACATGGCCTTTATTTGAAAGCAATTTAATTAATGAGATTAGTGCCCCTGAAATTCTTCACTGATGAAATAAAGGAATCCATATACACTGATGTCTTACAAGGATGTTTCCCCCAGTTTAATGTATTTTTCAAATACCAGTCATTGATCATTCACTCATCACAATTAAAAGAATAAATCCTAAAATTAGCTGTGAATTTCAAGAGAAACAAAACAAAAGCAAACATATTTGATGGTGATTTAGAGTTAAATCATATCGAGGTTTGTGTTCCAAGAGATTTGTTTGTCAAACAGGAAAAATAAAAAATACAACTTACTTTGATGCTGCTCAAAAGCCCGAGGCAGTTTCTACCCCATTTGTATTTCTGGATTTTTTTCAGCCCCATCTGTTTATTTTATATTGAGCAATCGTAGCAAAACAGAAAGCCAGCTTTTGAGGATCTAAGAGCAGGTGGGATTTGGAGATAATTTGAAAGGCATAATGACAAATTCTCAGAATAGAGGATCTCATAGTGGCTGATACTATTGTTATTTGGCATTTTATATTTCCTTTAAGTTTGTGTATTTGTATGAGGGAAAATTTACTTGTAGCCCGAACATCTGAGATGTTTAGAAATCTTGCGAATTGAGACACTTAATTAAAAAAAAAATTTTTTTTAACTGTGAGACATGATTTTGGGTCTTTAAAGACAAGGGGAGGGGGCTCAGCTTTCTCAGATTACTCTAATGAATTCCCAGATTATAACAAAACCCAGGAGATCTACTTTAAACTTTCTTCCTTAAATATCTACACATTTGATTCTGATGTAGTGCATCTTAGGAGATTAGATAGTACAGAATTTTATTTAAGTACTAACTTTATTCCAGAACAGGAAAAGTAATAATATTTAGAATATCATGTATTTAAAAGGAGACATATTTTCCAAAAAAGAAGAAGAAAGATGGCAACATTACCTTGCCTTTCATTTGACCTTTTGTGTAATGGCAACATTTTGATATAAACTCATTCTTGCCAAAGAGTCTGAACAAATGTCTGTGGTTTTCCTGGAATTCTGCCAAAGAGCAGTGCAGTTTTTTATGACTTGCCTCAACACACAGGGACAATGGTGGCTACCATGGAAAACTTACACACCCCTTTCATTATAGGTGAGCAGAGTGACTTCTGCTCATCCACAGGGTGAAGGCTACCAGTGACAATGAGTCCAGTTTCTAATTAGGCACACATCATCATCTCCCGTTTCTATGTTCTGTGCTCATAGAGGGCTGTTCAGGCTGTTAGTTTGCTCTGGATGAGGGCTGGTATTGGGCATCCTGCTAATGGTTAGCACACAAAACACTTTCTGCCTTCCAAGGAAGGGTGTCTCCAAGGTGACCAGAAAGACATGCATAGATGGATACATAGCTGCATTTTTTAACTCACTGACAAACTTTAGTCAGTCAGGTAAGGTTAGACTACAATGCAGTAACAATGATTCCCAAATCTTAGTCACTTAATACAATCAGAGTTTTACATAAACTCTAATTTCAGTGCCTATGGGGGCAGCACTTCCATATCTTACAGCTCTGCCATCTGAAATGGATTGTAACGATACCACTAGAAAAAGAGGAACTCACTGTCCCAGCCCAGACATGAAACATGTATTTTCTGTCAGTATCCATTGGCAAAGCTACATCCATGTTTCCAGCATACAGGCACAAAGGCTGGAAATGTAGGGAGGTGTATGGAATAGTTGGCGGTCGCTAAATATTCTTTAACAACTACTCTGTAAAAATCTGGGGTCTTTGACTAAAACAGATAAAGATTTTTAAAAAAGAGAAAAACTTTGGCTTTGCATCTCACCTGAGGTTAGGCTTGGAAGCTGTTTTCTTCTGGTGAAATCTTTAAAAATGTAAGGATAGATAGAATTTATTGAGCTTATTTCTCTACTTTGAGCAGAGCAATCAGTCATTAATTTACTTTAGCCATCTGATTCAAATGAATCTGTTAACTTATACTAATACCCACAGTTCCAATGGAATAGCATTAGGAGCTTAAGCTCTAGGGACAAACGGCTTAGCTTCAAAATGTCTCTTTACTTGTTAGCTGCTCCTTGGGCAAGCTGTATCATCTCTTTGAGACCAAGTTTCCACACCTGTGAGAAACAAGAAATGGTCCTAATAAGAGATCAGCTATGTGGGCTAACATAAGAAGCAGTGCATAGTGCAGCATTTGATACATAGTCCATACTCCATAATGCATAGATACTTCAGATACAAACAGTTGAGACACTCATGTATTTGTTTTTATGGGGTTTCTTGGGATCTTGTGTCAGTTCATGAGTCATGAAAAATAGCAATAGTTGTTGTGGGTAGACTCTTCATAAGTTTGTACTCTATGCATTTGTAGCCAGAGAGAGAGTACTGAAATAAATGAAGAATCATAGAGGGGCTCCACAAAGAAACTTGTTAAATCCCTGAAGATCCAAAGTTAAGAACTACATCTCAAAACCTCATCATATCCTCAAAACTGCTAACTCATGCTTGGCAACAAACTTTTCTTAATTGAGTTTTTAATGCATGAATGACTTAGGTAGTATCTTTAAAAATAATGTCTGTTATTGTGTTTGAGAGTCAGCCCACAAGATCTAAATTGATTAATTTTCTTGTGCTATAGCCACACTGAATCCTGAACCAAAATTCATGCTTCTTAATGCTGTAAACTTTCTCTACATGTTTTTACGTTAACCACCAAACCTCACAAAACGAGTATTACATTTTTTTTTGCCAAATAATTAACTACTGTTTCCAAACAATATTTTCTAAAGTTGTTATATTTAATACTTTTTATTTCTTTTTATTTGACTTTCACCTTGGAAGCTTTCAATGGGAGAGAGTGTATCAACTCCAAACGACTAATTCCGATATAAACCCAATTGCATTAAAATGACTGAGATTTATTTGTGAATGGCTGAGATATTAGATTGGCAATAAGCTATAGAATTTGAGTACCTCCTTTTTGTGTATCTTGATTATATCTAATGAGATATTTTCTGGAACAAAGAAGCTTCATGCATTGTGTTTACAATTCTACATCAAAACCACATTGTGTCGGCCAAAAGGGTTCTTCTCATTAATTGGATGATTGCGAGTGTAGTAATCAGTGAAAAGGTTTAAAAAGGCGCCAGAGGTCAGTTTCTTTTGTGTCACTGGGGGCTAGAATTTGAGTTTCATTTATTCATTTATTTATGTGAGAAGAGTTGATACCAATTAAACAAAAATGAGTCTCAATGCTAAGAATATACCCTGTAATGCAAAAATAAATTAGCATTTATATTCTTTAAAAACATTCACAAATGAGTGCATTCCACTCTAACTAATGGCACTTATATTAATATTTATGGGCTGTGGGATATCATTGTCCATTAAGTAGCTCTTTATTTTAGAGTATGCATAAGAAATGACACGGAAGAAACTTTCTCCAAACTGCAGAATAAGTTAACACAGTCTAGGTTTGAAAATAAATGGTGTAGAGGGTTAAAGTCTTAATTATATAAGAATTTCACATGATACGTAAACAGCTGTTACATATTAATCTAGAGGAACTCAAGAAGCAAGAAATCATTGGGGATCAAATAAAGGGCAAAATTTTCAACAAACAAAGTGTCAGAAGAGCCTGGTATGAAATTGAAGCAAAAAGCTGGCATCTGCCAAGGTAAGAATCTTGATTAAAGTTGCTCAAATTGTAAAGGTGTTACAGTCTGGAAAATCAGCTCCCAGCAGCAGACTGTTGAGGATGTTTAACAGGTGGACTGGTTGGATTCTGTAAAGCTCTTAACTATACTGAGGATGGAAAAAAAAAAGTTCAGTATTTTAATGATGAATTAACTTCATATACCCTTTGGAGACTGCTCCCTAATGTGTCTTGAAAATAAAAATGTTTATCATGTCAAAGACTGATAGAAGCTACAGACTTGGGAAGCCTCCTGCAATTGGAATTCTTATTGGACTACCTAGCTATCATCTAGACGTTGTCCTACAGAGGTCATGGACAAGATAGAGCAGGGGCCCTGCCATGGTGTGAGGGTTTGCTGTGACCAGGGACTGGCATGGGCAGTGAGTCAGAAAGGGAGATAAATAAAACAAAGTTAAGGAATATGCAATTATAATTCAGAGAAGTCAGTACTAAACACTAGCAAAACAGTATCCTTGAAACCAAGCCTCTGTTTGATCCAACCAAATGTTTCAGATAGAAATGCATGAACCATCCTGAACAACACTGAGGCAAGAGCAGATAAGTGATTGCACCTAAGTAGAAAAAGCAGCTCGAGGTAGACCTGGTAGATCTTGATGATAGGTTTAATGACATAGCACCCAGGGTTGTCTGTTGTCTCACCTGCGGGAGCCCAGAACTGTGGTTTTCTTCATTTCCATGGCCACCTCTCACTTTAATGTGATATATTTTTAATATTATTTCCATTTCATTTTCTGTGGTGTGAATTGAGACTTTCAGGTTTTATTCAAGACTTTAATTCCAGAAGAGAAATATGATCAAACTTACTATGCTTCCTTTAGTCTGTTCACTACTTTCTTGTCTCACTAGGCCGCATTGGATACTGGGAAAATGAGGGCTTTATAGCCAATTGTTGTGAGTTTGAAACTTGACATCACCTTCTTCCTTTCTCAATGTTAGTAAGAAATTTGAATGCTCAGAGAAGTTTAACTTCCCTGAGTTCCAAATCCCTCTTACCTGAAATGGGAACAAAAGATGTATCCCCAGCATTAAGAGTTACATGATAATGGCTGGACATGTTGGCTCATGCCTGTAATCCCAGGACTTTGGGAGGCCAAGGCAGGTGGATCACCTGAGGTCAGGAGTTCGAGACCAGCCTGGCCAGCATGGCGAAACCCTGTTTCTATTAAAAACACACACACCAAATTAGGCCAGGCATATTGGCTCACCCCTGTAATGCCAGCACTTCTGGAGGCTGAGCCCGGTGGATCACCTGAAGTCAAGAGTTCGAGACCAGCCTGGCCAACATGGTGAAACCCCATCTCTACTAAAAATACAAAAATTAGCCAGGGGTAGTAGTGTGTGGTGGTACACACCTGTAGTCCCAACTACTCGGGATGCTGAGGCATGAGAATCGCTTGAACCTGGGAGGTGGAGGTTGCAGTGAGCCAAGATGGTGTCACTGCACTCCAACCTGGGTGACAAAGCAAAAGTGTGTCTCCAAAAAGAAAACAAAAATAGTGTTATATGACAATGTATGAAAAGTACCATTCAATGGAAGATAGAACATATGAACAGCTTAATTATAATTATTGTTTCCGTCTTCTGAATCCTCTCTTAATTACTGCAAAAAAGAGAATACAGCATCATACCCACAGAACTAACAGTTGGGAGGAACTGATAGTTTAGATTGAACATGTACTCTCCAGATTGCCAGTCAGTATGCAATTTTGTTTATTCATTTACATTGTGTCTTAGTACATTTATGTTGCTATAAAGGAATATCCGAGGCTAGGTGATTTATAAAGAAAAGAGGTTTATTTGGCTCATGGTTCTGCACACTGTACAAGAAGCATGGTGCCAGTTTCTGCTTCAGGAAGCTTCCACCCATGGCAGAAGGCAAAGGGGAGACGGCATGTAGAGATCACATGGCCAGAGAAGAAACAAAAGAGAGGGAAAGAAGATGCCAGGCCCTTTTTAAATGATCAGTTCCTGTGGGGATTAATAGAGTGAGAATTTACCATCACTGTGAAGACAGTACCAAGTCATTTATAAGGAATCCATCCCCATGACCCAAATGCCTCCCATTAGGCCCCTGCTCCAGCACTGGGAATTAAATTTCAACATGACACTTGGCAGGGCCAAGCAAACTATATCCAAACCGTAGCACATTACCTGCCTGTTTTTTATAGGCAAATGAATGGGTCTCTCTTATGTAAAGTCACATATAAGTGTTTGTCGGGACCTCAGATTTTACAAAATTCACATGTATAAAAATGAAGTGACCTGGCAAAATTCCTTGAACATAGCATTTGACAATTGAATGATCCTTGTATTTTTATTTATTTATTTTTTGAGACAGGGCCTCACTCTGTTACCCAAGCTGGAGTGCAGTGGCATGATCATGGCTCACTGCAGCCTCAACCTCCCAGGCTCAAGTGATCCTCTCACATCAGCCTCCCTAGTAGCTAGGACTACAGGCATGCAACTGGAGAGGCATTAACCACACCCAGCTAATTTAAAAAGTTTTGTTGTTGTTGTAGAGATGGGGTCTCACTACGTTGCCCAGGCTTGTCTCAAACTCCTGGACTCAAGTGATCCTCCAACCTCAGCCTCCAAATGTGTTGAGATCACAGGCATGAGCCACCATGCCCAGCCCTAGTATCTTTGTGCTAAAGCCTCAATGCCTAACAATCATTTTCCACCCATTTTCATTCTGATATTAAATCATTTTTCCTATGTTGACATTTTCACGTAGAATTTGGAGTAGGACGAAACTTTAAGACTTCCCATGACATACCAGTTACTTGTCAAATGATAAAACTGAGTCCTATAAAAGGAAAGATATTAGTGTGATAACATGGTGGCAGAACCAGGAACGAAACTTGGGCCACTTTATTTACTGTTTAAAACTTTTCCCACTTCATTTCTAGTTTTATCCTGAATGAGTTTACGCATAAAGCACTTAGTACTGTGCTTGGCACAGAGTCAATATTCAATGAAAATTAGGTATCAGAATTATTTTTATCTCTTTCCTTTATTCATACTGTTTTCTGTGCCTACACTATTCTATTCTTTTTAATTAATCATGGACTGACCTGCACTTCAAACTTGGTACTCATTTATTGTTGCCACATATGCAATACTGGCTCTTTCTCCTATGAAATCCAACAGGGCTTACTTTCCCTATCACTGGCTAACAATCTATCGCCTGGTGGTGTTACTGAGTTTCTTTTTATATTTCCTCCCCCCTGAAAAATCCATTCCATCTGGAGATAGGGGGATCTTTACATTGTGCATATACTGCAGTGTGATCAATATTTTAGTGGTGGATTGAGAGACATGGACACATGCTCTTCGAGATTTCTAAGTGACACATCCGTAAAACTGGTGCCAACTTGGTACATTCATATCCTGTGTCATCTATAGTTGAGAACACCAGAGCACCACAGCAATCTTATGACAAACAAAAATTTAAGTTAGCTGGATAGAAAATACTTTTATCTTTTCTAGAACGACTAAGCTTGAAATTTACAAGTACAGTACAGTGCCTATGCAATCCCTTAATGAAGAGAATATGAATACTTTGCTCCAGTCATAGCATTTCAGAAACTAGATGATCCATTACAGTGACAAATAAACGCACACTGGCTACACATCTGTCGATGATTAGAAAATGGGTCATATTGCTAATGTAGAAGGTGAGTGTGAGAACCAGAAGTAGAAATTGTTAAGGAATAATTTATAAACAAGTGCTTACTTATTCAGCAGTGCGTGCTTAAAGTGATTTCTCTTATTTTTACCTCAATGATGAGAGCTCTCCCCAAAATGGACTTGCCACATTTAGGGTAAAGACATACACTTTGATTAAACTGCATGCAAATCCGTTAATCATGAATAATAATGCATCCTTGAGATTCAACCATAGTTTTGCAACACAGAGTTCTTTTTCTTTGTGCTTTAACAATTCTAATCTGCAGCAAATGTGAATTTTAATACTTTTAATACAGCAGGTATGTGTGTTATAAAGGGGCATATAATGTGATACCATGAAAATGGAACCAGTGGTTGTCAAGAATGTTAGAGCTCTGGCCGGGCGCGGTGGCTCAAGCCTGTAATCCCAGCACTTTGGGAGGCCGAGACGGGTGGATCACGAGGTCAGGAGATCGAGACCATCCTGGCTAACACGGTGAAACCCCGTCTCTACTAAGAAATACAAAAAAATAGCCGGGCGAGGTGGCGGGCGCCTGTAGCCCCAGCTACTCGGGAGGCTGAGGCCGGAGAATGGCGTGAACCCGGGAGGCGGAGCTTGCAGTGAGCTGGGAGGAGGCCACTGCACTCCAGCCTGGGCGACAGAGCGAGACTCCGTCTCAAAAAAAAAAAAAAAAAAAAAAAAAAAAAAAAAGAATGTTAGAGCTCAAAAAGGCCTTGGTCTGAGTAGAAACGAATAGGACTGTGTTATAAGAACTTCAACACTCAAAAAAAAAAAAAAAAAAAAAAAACCGCACGAATCATTTTAGAAGTTAGCTCAATGTGAAACTGTTTCTGATTTCTTTCCTCCTCCTTCTGTTCTTGGCTTCCATTTGACTTATGAATCTGAGCAAGATCAAGGTAACTTTGGATTAATGGAAAATGTGGCAGCAGATTGCAGAGTGCTTTCCTCTGAGTGTTAAGACTTGCAGTGTGTTTTAAGTAGAAAGCAAGATCAAGCTCCTAAGTGTAACTGATAAACTTATACAGTAAATCAGTGAGTAAGAGTGAATGATACACCAGGTAAATCTTGAGAATAAGTCACATCTCTGACATGAACAAAATTACTTTAAGTCTTATAGCATACTTCAAATCTTTCTGATATTAGTTACCCAAGAGATTGTGAACCAAGTGTCATTTTTAAAGTACAGTAGCTGCTAGATTTTTCCCTCTCATTTAATCTTATATAATATTCCTTATTGGATTTCCCCAAATGCTGTTTTAATCACAGTAGAATACTGGCAGAAGGATACCATAAAGTTTACATTATCTTTTGAAAAGTATATAAGTTGTTTCCTATGTAAAATAAACATTGATACACTCATTACACACCTGTGTCTGTTGAGTGAATCTAAAATTAGTGTTGAGACAGAAGAATTAATGCTAAGACTGGGAAGTCTTTACAAATATTCAACCCTCAGGTATTGAGAATCTACCATGCTGTATGACACACTATAAAAAGTATTTATTCACTTTATTCGTGTGGTGAACATTCATTGAGACTCTATTACATGCAAGACAGTGTGGGTGTGGCTGGACATACAGAAGAACTTGTCCCTACACTCCAAGCATTGTGGTCTTAATGGGAGGTAACACATAACAGAGGTTATTAGCATCCCCTAATAGATATGAAATTTTGTTGTTATCACAAAAGTAGGCAGGTCAGGATGGAGAATAAGCACTGTACTTGGTGATTTGTTATCACTGATAATTTTCAAGATTTCATCTTCTGTAGAAGGATAGAACCAGAGAGTTGGTTGGAAGGGGGATACTAAGAGAGAATCAGGGAAAAAACACAGGCAGTGAATAATCTGGATAAAAAGACTTAAGATTGAGCCTGGTTATGCTACTCTTGGGCTATTCACTTCAAACTTCTGTATATTATTTTTGTGTGTGTGGAGATTAAAAATAGAGCCTACCTCTTAGGGATGTTGTGAAAATTAAATGAGATATTGAGCTAATCCTTGTAAAAAATTAGCATTGTGCCTTGCACCTGTGTTTTATCAATGTCAGTTGTTGTTATTATAACTGTTGTTCCATTACATGATCTCAGAGATGAAGGTGCTATACTTAGGTTATTAGCAATCAGTGTTAATAAGACTGAAGCCTCAATAGAATAAGTGTGCCCCAAAGCCAGACCATAAGGTTGATTTTTTTTAAATGAGTGAAGTCAGAGGTAACAAATACACTGAGGGCAGACTATCTCTAAAGAAGTTTGATCGTGTGGGAATAAGAAAAAAAAGGTGAGCTTATGAAGAAGCAGAGCAGAATTGGAGCCCATTTACACATGACAATGACTCAAGAATATCTGTAAGCTTGCAGAGCAGAGTCTAGGTAAAGAGTGTGTTTGGAAATAAATGAAGGAAGAGATCAGGAGAGGAAGACATGCATACAAATGTAAAGCAATTTCCACACATAACAGATATCCGGGGGAAATGTTTACACATGCAAAGATTCTGTGTACACACACATTCATTCTTGGAAGAGCACTGAGGAAGCAAGTGATGGAAAGCGAATTAGACCAAGTGAAAATTTCAATAAATTTACTGAGCTCTTTCAAGTGCTACCATATATACTCACTGTTCTTAATGGGCACTCTGAGAAGAATTGAAATGCATTATATATATATGATCTATATGCATATAGAGAAACAGAGTACTAAGGACGGAGAGAAAGACTATTTCACATGAGTTATTTGCTCTTTTTAGTCAACAGAGCAGGGCAACTAAGGTTTCAAAAGATATAATTCATACTCAATATGAAAATGTAACTGAAGGGAACCTGAATTTCTGAAAATTTGAGATATGAAAACTTTCTGTGGATAGTTGATGATGTCTCTTCTTATTTTATGGGCTCCATTTGGCATTTCAGCAGGAAAATCTTTGTAAAACAGAATATCCATCTTCAGTATATTTGTGTTTCACGTGACCAGCCTGCATCTCTCCCTTCTGGTGACAGCCCCATAGTTTCTGTGTCTGAAACTCCTCTTTTACTCTCAGTCCTGCAGTTCAGATGGGGCTGATCAAATCCCCACCTCCTTGGGTACTCTTGTGATCCAACCTTAGCCAGTCAGAGTCTCAGTTTTGGTGTCCCAAGTTTGGAGAATAAGAAGCAATCCTGCAACTTCTGCTGAAACTTTTGGGAAAGAGGATTTCTTCCTACTGGGATTGTTAAGATGGTTGAATGTAGGCCTTGGGTTATAGTGGCTATGACCAGGACTAAAGCCTTGCTGAGAATGAAGCCTGCACATAATTTTCGATAACATTGTTTGAGCATCTAGATTCAGCCAAGCCTAAAGACTGTCCCTAGACTTTACATAAGAGAGCCAAGTCAGTTTGAACTAAGTTTCTGTCATTCACACGCAGAAAGCCTTGGCTGTAAGTGACAGCACAGTGTCTGGTCTTCAGACAGTACAAACTCATTGTATTCTTCCTGTCAACCATCTTCCTATTGTGTAGCCCCATTGTCAATCATTTCAACTATATTCTTATCATCTTTAGCAACCTCGAGTGTCCAACTTGACTTTTGACTCAACTATTTATTTGATATTATCAACCCTGTATGCAAAGATTGAGACAAAAGATTTTTTTTTAATTCTGTATGTTTTAGAAATAAAATTTTCCTTTTGACATTTCTTCAGGAGACTGAGTAGAGAAGTGAATTAATTTTAATTATTTTTACAAGTAAGACTATGTTTTGAATAGAACGATTATTGAGGCAGCACAGTGAGACTGTGGCTTTTCTAAAGGTTAAGCTTGTAAATACATAAATGCGATACAAAGATATTTTGATATAGATGAAAGCAAGATACACTGGGGAAACAAAATAGGAGGCAGTCAGTTGCACAGGGGGAAAGTATCAGAAGAAGTTTCATAGGGCAAAGCATCTGTTTTCCAGCTATTAGTTTGTTTTCTGTGGATGGGTTGGAGCTAGGAAAACAGAGAGAGATGCTGGTGAACGGATGACGCAGCATGACATGGCAGTACATATTTAAAGTATGTATTGAAAGAAATACTTCAAAAACAGAAAACAAAAACAAAACAAAACAAAGTTTAAAAAAGTAGCCAGGTGTGGTGGTGGGCGCCTGTTATCTCAGTTACTTGGGAGGCTGAGGCAGGAGAATCACTTAAACCCAGGAGGTGGAGGTTGCAGTGAGCTGAGATCGTGCTGGGTGAAAGAGCAAAAACTCCGTCTCAAAAAAAAAAAAAAAAAAAAAATAGAAAGAAAGAAAGAAAGAAAGACTTAATAAGTAAAGTTAAACAGAGTAGCTATAAAAATGCCTTAACTTAACAAATTATGTTTTCAACTGGCTTCAAAAAAATTTGAACATCTAAATTACTGTAAAAATGAAGAAACTTCTTTTTACTCTTTTGATTCAACCAAACAAACTACGAGGGTTTTCATGCACCCAGCATGCGTTGTCTTGTCCCAGGTGGTGAAATGACAAAGGTGGTTGGATTATGAAAGCCATAAGCCACACAAGATTTAAACTTGTGGTAGATCTTGTATGGCTTATGGCTTTCATAATCCAACCACCAGTAGACTATGGAACTACTACGATGTTGGTAATAATTCCAGAAGTAACACACTTGTTTTATGTTATCGTCGTTCACACTCCTGTTCTAAGGAAAAAATATGAAGTATTTAGACCATGAGGAGCATCTTCCCAAAGCAGAAAGACATGATTATACTTGTGAAATTTGTGTATTTATACCTACAAATGTGAGACTCTATACTACTCTACCTGTAGCACATAGCACTATGTCTGACACAAGAGACACTAGATAAATATTTGTTGAATGAATGAATAAACAAACTAATGTGATTTTGTCATTCTTGGAGTTATGCCATGGAACCATTAAATATGCAAATGTGTCTACAGTGAACTATTTTAGGTGCTTCTGTAATTAAAGTCGTGTTGGATGCACTTTAAGGAGTCACTTAATGTTGAATTATGCTTAATGATGGGTTGTATTTCAACAAAGTAGTAATATACTTCAGAACGTAGCTTAGCGGTGCCTAGTTGACACTAAATCTCCTGAATAAAATATAAAACGTTCAATAAAGAATACATATGTTGAATTTGCTGACGCCTGACATATGGATATCTGGATAGGTCTAGATAGTTTATGGCCTTAAAAAAATTTGCCTAAATGCTTTGCTGAGTATATGCAGAACTAATCAGTACTTTCTTTGTCTTAAAAAAAAAAAAAAAAAAAACCAATAGATTTAGACGGATACCATGGCTCAGTGATCAAATACTAGGATGTAGGAGTTCAGCGTATAATAGGTATACATACGTTTTTCAAGAATGACAGTTGGTGACTGTGATGATGTTGGTGAGGATAATAGTAATGGTGATGATGATGGTGATAAGACACTAGTGAATCAATTGCAATCACTGTGCTGTATTCTGAATCTTGTCTTGCAGAGTCAGGAAATGGCACAGACATTAAAATCAATTTTCTTGTTGACTAGTTCCTAGGAAAAAGAGCTCCAGATGAATTTTAACTGTCTAATGACACATTTTTATGGCTAAGGCATTATGAAAACTGCTATCAAGGTACAGGACCAATAAGAAAATGCTTGGTATAGAAAGCCAAATGACTGCATGCCCAATCTGTTACCAGTATCTGGGAAAATTCAGCTTCTGCTTCAGGCTAGTGTCTTGAGGTGTATGAGAATTCCAGGCTCTCTGACTTTAGTTAACCTCTTTCACAGATGAAGCCAAAAAGAAAGAAACATGGATAGTAACTGTTGCAAAGACATATTTCAAAGTCATTAAATGCACATTAATAATCTTCAGAATGTATAATTTTGTAGGTGACAGATACTATTTTTACAGCTGTTCTTTAGAGAAAGAATAAGTTTCTCTTCATTAAAGACTAATGAGTGACATTACATTTAAGTGTTCACATTAGATATGCTTCTTTGAATTTAATGATGGGGCAATGAGGCCTTTAATTAAATACTCAAAAATCTCCACTGGGAGAAACAAAACAAATTTATCTGCAATTTAAAAAAATAATGGAATCCATCTGTTATATAATCAAATTTTAAATTTTTTAATATTCAGGCATATTGTCATTGTACCTCTGAAAGCTTAGTTCTCGATATTCTAAAACGTATTGGCACAACAAAGTAAGTAATACAGTGATTTGTGCTTTATTGTATTCTTTTTGTTCTGTTTCTGTAACTTGAATATTCACTATGGGGTAATGAAGAATTCCCTGTAACCCTTGGGTTGTTTCTAAGTTACTGTTATGGTCTCAATATCCCACAATAATGGCAAATCTTCAAGCAATAATTGAAAGAAAAATAATTATAAGATTAAAGATTGCTATCTAGAAATTGGATTATAACTAGTTTCCTAAATTATCATCTTCCTAAATTAGTTTTCCCCCATTTTAGACAATAGTATGTCCATTTACCCTATGCTAGAATCCATTATGTATTTATTAAAAATATAAAATGTAATTAAAGTTATTAAATTTTAAAAAATATTAAAATATTAAAATAGAAGCATAATAACGTTACTGGATTTTCATAATAAGTCATACTTAAATGAAATAATTTTCTCATCAGAAAATATTATTGTAAAGATTTTATAGTTTCTGGAAAACCTGGAAGGGAAAAGCAGTAGTTAGATGCAGAATAATTAAGACTACAATACATCAATATATCACCTGAGATATGTACTGAGCACACAGTTTTGTTTTTAGCTCTTGCTATTGTCTAGTTTGGCTAATGGTCACCATTTCCACAAACATCAAAGAACATAGCAACATGTCATTTTAAAAAATGATAAAGAGTGAAAATGATTTGGAAGGATGAGAAGGAAAAAAAATAACTCAGTCCATTTTGATGGACTTATGATAAAATCTTTCATTAGGCAAAAGCTTGAGAAGCCTACTGATGTGGGATTAGATACAATTAGATGAGACTCAAAGCAGATACTACAAAGCTTGTGTGAGGCTGCTAATTATTTGTGGTTGATTTTTGTATTTTTCTTTTTTTTCTTTTTTTTTTGAGACGGAGTCTCGCGCTGTGTCACCCAGGCTGGAGTGCAGTGGCGCGATCTTGGCTCACTGCAAGCTCCGCCTCCCAGGTTCACGCCATTCTCCTGCCTCAGCCTCCCGAGTAGCTGGGACTACAGGCGCCCGCCACCACGCCCGGCTAGTTTTTTGTATTTTTAGTAGAGACGGGGTTTCACCATGTTAGCCAGGATGGTCTCGATCTCCTGACCTCATGATCCACCCGCCTCGGCCTCCCAAAGTGCTGGGATTACAGGCTTGAGCCACCGCGCCCGGCCAATTTTTGTATTTTTCATGGAGCTCAAATCTAATATACAGGCTACCTTCACTTAACAGTTTTGCTGAGAATTTCTACGAAAAAAGAGGCATTTTTTTCAGCAGACCAACCAATGAAAGGGCTTGGGGGTGGGGGAGAGTACACATTTTCCTGAATTAAGTTGGGAAAAGTAATTTCTGAAGCTTCCATAAATTAGGTACCATTTGAGATAAATAAGGAATCTTACAGCTCCATGCTTTTGTGAATAAAAAAGAATTATCTTAATATATTTTGATGTTGTATTATGGGTTGTAGAACATTAAGGATTATTCAAGAGTGAGGCAGTAGTTCACTTAATAGCAGATGTAACGTTGCCAATCCAACTCTGATTTTAGATGCAGAATCAGGTCTACCTTTATATGATTTTTACCCAATGCACTATGAAAAACTATTTTGCTCAGATACATTGCAGTAAAGGGAAGATCAATATGAAATAGTCTGTGATAATATTATAAATAATAAATATTATTTCATATATATTATATAAAAGTCATGTTTTAATTCTAGAAAGTTCATTTGCATTTTAAAAAATCAGTCTTTGTCCATTGTCACAGTTTTAAAACCCCAAGATTCTACTCTTCGCTAAACACGTATTTCAGTCACAGACCCCATCTGATCTCTGCTGATATCACAGGGGTTGAGGAGCAGTGGGCCCTTTTACTTCACGGTGGGGATGAAAGTCCAAGCTTTCAGCCTTCTCTGATACCACCCTGGTGATGGTATAGGGATGGGTGTTGGGGTGATTTCTTACAGTCTGGCAAGAAGACCAACTCCATCTTTGCAGGTGGTGTGTGGGTGGTGTCATAATTTTTTTCCATGGAAAAAATTTTCTATGACTGGAGTAAAGCAGTTAAGGTATAAGTTTTCTGTCTTGTTAAGCTGCCCCTTTCCTTGTTCTCTGGCTAGAGAGAACAAAAACTCTAGGCTTTATGGGTTTTATTTTTTTTTGTCTGCACCTCTTGATGTTTCCAGGTTGCCAGATTCTTCAGCCCAAAGTCTAGAATAGATGAGGCAAAAAGAAAATCCAGAAAACTCGTGTTTGTTCCTTTGGTCTTGAGGCCCCTGTTGCATCTGCCTTCTCTCCACCCTTTGAAGACTCCTATTATTATATATGTAACTAACATGATATTAATTATACTTAGAGGAATAGGGAGGTGTATATTTATTCCATCTTCCTGGAAGATTGTTTTTAATAAACACTGTAAGTACTCTGGTTGCTGCAAGGAGACAAAACAGGATATATTAATATATTTAGTTTTTTGGCCTGGTACAATGGCTCACGCCTGTAATTCCAGCACTTTGGGAAGCAGAAGCGGGTGGATTACCTAAGGTCGGGAGTTCGAGACGAGCCTGAACAACATGGTGAAACCCTGTCTGTACTAAAAATACAAAATTAGCTGGGCATGGTGGCGCATGCCTGTAATCCCAGCTACTTGGGAGGTTGAGGCAGGAGAATTGCTTGAACCTGGGAGGCTGAGGTTGGAGTGAGCCCAGATCATACCATTGCACTACAGCCTGGGCAACAAGAGTGATACTCCATCTCAAAAAAAAAAAAAAAAAAAAAAGTGTGTGTGTGTGTGTGTGTGTGTGTATATGTATATATTTAGTTTTTTTCTTACACATACATTTAAAAATGTATTTTAAAATAATATATAACCATTATTTTTCTTTTTAAGTTTGAGGTATATTGTTCTACAGAAATTCCTTAAGCCTCCATATAGCTACAAACTATAGTAGTATGTGTGTGTGTCTGTGTGTGTTGGTTCGTGCACAGACATGCATTTTTATTTGGGGATATTTCCTTTCTTATTATCTTTCTCCCACAGAATTGTTCACAAGTGCTCATGTGAATGTCTTGAATTTTCAAAAAATAAAAAAAGACACTTTGGTACTATTACATGGATCATGAATTACTTTACAGTTTCCCTTCTCTTATCAGATTGATTTTCTATGTCATTTCCCTTTTGGCATATATAAGGCGTACTCCTTAACTAAAACATTGCCATTTATATTCTCTTGTTTTTCTTTCTATACTTTGCAGTTAGGAATTTTCTAATTACATTTATATTTTCCTAGCAAATTTTTTACATCTAATAATATTTTGTCTAGTTTATCCTGGTAACAAAGAAATATTTTTTTTCACCTAACAAAAATATGGAAAATTAAAACAAATGCTGTGCACGCAATTACTTATGTGCAATAAAAAAGTGAAAAGTGGTTCAGAGTCTGTCCTGTAGCAAATCCTGAAACTCTCACGTGTTCAGATTCTCTGACTTGCTGCTTATTTTTTGTAAATAAAGTTTTATTGGGAGACAACTATCCTCATTATTTAAGTATGGTCTATGACTGGTTTCATGCTACCATGGCAGAGTTGAGTAGTTGTGACAGAGACCTCATGGTCCCTAACACCTGGAATACTTACTCTCTGGCCCTTTGTGGAAAACATTTGCAGCTCTCTAGTTTAGAGGATAACAATGACTCAAATCTCTAGAGAAATAATGTGAACGTATGTAATACTCATTTATTCTGAAAGATCTTTATGTCTACATATGGTAATATATGTAAGAATGTGTGCTAAATTTAATATTTAATGCTAGGAGAAGAATGTCAGACTAATATGATGTTATTACATGTAGGGATGGTCTTCGAAGTTGCAAATATGGAATAATAAAAAAATCCTCTCGGTGTTTTGCTTTGGCTTTTGTGGGAATATATCCCCTTGGGTTTTCTTTTTCCGTTCTGACAATCCTTCTCTGTTTCTTTTGCAGGTGTGTCTACTTTTATCAGTCATTATATGTAGTTCCAGAAAGCCCTTGACTTCATCTAAATCCATCTCTTTGGCAGTCTTTCCCATATGAACAACTTTATTTAACATTTACTCATGTGACAGCCAATATCTCTAGCACAGACTTCTGCTTTCAGATCCATGCTTGTATATTCACTTGCCTACTAGACTTGACATGACTGTCTGTAAGGCCAAAAAAAATCTGGCAAATTCAAGACTGATCTTACCAGCCCTAATCTCCTCTGCTTCCATTGTTCTCTGTCTCTGAATGGTTCCACCATCTGCCACATTGAGCAAGCCAAAAACCACGGAGTCATCTTTTGTCTTTAGTCGTCTTCAGTTTCACTATATTTGTTATGCTGTTGATTTTTATTTGTTTTAATCTGGCTTTGGTGTTCTTTGTCAAAATAAGTATTCTTTTTTATACATTCTAGAAATTTCACTGCAATTCTCTCTTCAAATATTTTTCTTTTCCTTTCTTCTCTATTTTCTGTTTGGTATCTCTACTTATTCTGTTCTTTGTCTTTGTCATATTTTCCATTCCACATTCTTCCTTTGATCCATGTAGATCTGCTGATATATTTTCTAGTTCAAAATCCTCTCTTCTACAATGTATAATAGCTGTTTAAAAACATTAAATTTTTAATTGAATTTTTTTAATTTTAGAAGTTATATTTCATTCATTTTAAAATCTGTTATTTCTCCATGATGATCTATTGTTTTGCCATGATTTTGAGTCTGTAACCTATAATTTTGTTTTGTTTTATTATTTTTTTAATTTTTAAGTTTTTTTTCTTTTCTTTTTTTTTTTTTTGAGTCAGAGTCTCTCTTTGTTGCCTAGGCTGGAGTACAGTGGCACAACCTCAGCTCACTGCAACCTCTGCCTCCTTTTTTTTTTTTTTTTTTTTTTTTTTTTTTTTTTTTTTTTTTTTTTTGAGACGGAGTCTCGCTTTGTCACCCAGGCTGGAGTGCAGTGGCCGGATCTCAGCTCACTGCAAGCTCCACCTCCCGGGTTCACGCCATTCTCCGGCCTCAGCCTCCCGAGTAGCTGGGACTACAGGCGCCCGCCACCTCGCCCGGCTAGTTTTTTGTATTTCTTAATAGAGACGGGGTTTCACCGTGTTAGCCAGGATGGTCTCGATCTCCTGACCTCGTGATCCGCCCGTCTCGGCCTCCCAAAGTGCTGGGATTACATGCCTCCTGGTTTTGAGCGATTCTCCTGCCTCAGCTTTTCTAGTAGCTGGGATTACAGGTGCCCACCACCACGCCTGGCTATTTTTTGTACTTTTAGTAGAAATGGGGTTACACCATATTGGCCAGGCTGGTCTCGAACTCCTGACCTCTACCTGTAATTTATAATTTTAAACATTCTCATTTTACTGTCTTTTCCAAATTTTTCTGTTATTTAAGGTCTTTTCTGAGTTACTTTTCCTTTCATGAGTCTATCAGGAAGTCTTTCTTCTTTATTGGCTCTTGGACAGTGTTAAAAAATTTTTTTAGATGTTTGTGTTGTACATTTAGCCAACATTTTTCATCTGTTTGTATTTTTAGAGATGGGGTATTACTGTGTTGCCCAGGCTAGACTCAAACTTGTGGACTCAAGAAATCCTCTTGCCTTAGTTTCCAGAGTAGCTGGAATTACTGGCATGGGTCACAGTGCCCGACATATTTGCTGAACATTTTAATATGTTTGTAGTGATGGGCATTATCAGCTTAGCTCAATTTCCATGTTGAAATCAACTAAGTTATCTTTTCATAAACAATCGTGGTAATATTATCCCTCTGTTAAAATACTCTAATAGCTTTGCTATACTCTTTAGATAATGCTAAAATTTTTACTCTAACTGGAAATGTTTGGCTATTTCAATCTCTCAAGCCCTACCTCGTAAAATTCTTCCCCTTACTTTCTCTGCTTCAGCCACTCTGGCCTTGCTTTATTGACCGTATGCTCTTGCATTATATTCTCCACATGTGCTGTGCCTTCTGTGTCTAGAACATTCTTTCTGGTCTTCTTCACTAATCAAGTTTATTGATTTCACTACCCAAATCTCAGTTTAAAGGCTGCTCCTTGAAGAAGTCTTCTCTGACCCTCAGTTATTGCTTAGGATTCTTTGCTCATGTGATTATACTTTTTTTCTTCAGACCCTTTATTATAGTTTGTAATTATGTCATCAGCAGTGTGATAATTAGTTTAATAACCACTTCCACCCCCATAGACTATAAGCTCCTTGAGAGCAAAGGAGAAAGGGCACTATTTGTTTGCTTTTAGACTCAGGGGGACTCCCTCTGTTGCCCAGGCTGATGTCTAACTCCTGGCCTCAAGTGATCCTGTCGCCTCAGCCTCCTGTGTAGCTGGGACTATAGGCATGTGCCCATCATCACTGTTTATTTTGATTGATGATTTAGCACCAGAGTCCAGCAAAATTGTTTGATTCTATCATATTGGTTGAGGGAAGATTCCTTTTGTACTGAGTTAATGTTTATTAGGTGTGCATAATCGTAAATTTATTAATCTAAATATATCAAAATTAAAGCTATCATATTTGATTCCAAATTTGGCCAAGATTATAACAATTTGATAAAATTCATGTTTATTTCACATTACCCTTGACACAAATTGAAAAAAAAAATGAGAAAGTAAGAGTGCTATTTAATGAGAATATTTAGAAAAGAAGAGTTCACCCCATTAGACAGAACCAAAGTATATTATCACATAGATATAGCACCAATGGATTCACAGACCATCTGTTCTGCCATCTAAAACTAATTAAATTTAAAAAAATTTGAGCAATTAAGAAACAACTATCAGCCTAAAGTCTGAATCAAGAATGATTTGATAATAAAAACTATAGCTATTACAAATACACTTAATTAGGAAGTACCTGAGTAAAAGTCTACAAGTCATTAAAGTAGTATTGAAAGACTGAAATACAGTGCATGAATATTAGTGGAAAAATTACCAAGGGGTAACTGTTACCTGTAGCACTGTAGCACTCTATTAGTCTAATGAATTTATCCTATCTAAGAAACAACAGCACTCAATTTTAATGGTTTTAGAAAAACTCATAATGTACTTTTGAACTATTAAATACCAATATATTTAACTGCAAAGTAGAAAAGCAAAGACATTTCTTTATTACGTATTGGATACCTAGTTTTAATTCTTGGTATAATCTTCAATAAATCTATGTTGATTATTTGGTTTTCAGTGAAATAACAGAACTGTTGAAACTTCTGCTTATGCTGTGTAGGTGTGGAGATAAAGTACTTTTCATTTAGCATTTTATATATATATATATTTCTTTTTTTGAGATGGAGTCTTGCTCTGTGCCTAGGCTGGAATGCAGTGGAGGGATCTCGGCTCGCTGCAACCTCCACCTCCCAGGTTCAGGTGATTCTTGTGCCTCAACCTCCCAAGTCGCTGGGATTACAGGAGTATTCCACCATGCCTGGCCAAGCAGAGTGCTTGCATTAACACATTGTTAACAATGCTTGCAGTGTTAACAGCTCACAAAGCATTTACACATATACGTATGTATCATTTGACCTTTCTAAAACCTGCTAAGTTAGTTGAGAGGATGGGATTGGCCTTATTAGATAGAGGAAGAAATGGAGACTTTGATCGGATAATGGGTTCAAGGTTACATAGATGGATCTTAACTTAGTTATTCTAACTCTTAAATTCCTACCCTTCTTACCTCATTATGCATTTTCTGTTTGTCAGATAATTAACATCTTTATATGCTTAATCTTGATAGTGAATAATACTCATTTGGGGAATATTATGTAAAGATTTGTTTCTATTAGAACAAATTACATTAAATCTCTTTGCCAACCAGTAGATAGCTGAGCATATGTTTTCACAAATTCTTGAAGTACTAGTCATATTGTTCTTACATGTGGTAACAGCAATAAAAATCTAGTTTAAAGGCAGAAAGTCTTCACTGTAGGATATGTATAATTACATGTCTCTGAGAATGTAGTATACGAACACAAATAAGAACAGAAAAGTCCTAACCACTCTCCTGAAACTCATCAACATTTTTCAGAGTATGACTGGATCACTGCTTTGGTATCATTTGCCTGTACTCATTGCAAACAAAAACTCTCTGGTCCTATTCAGCCTATACCTGCAGAGGCAATGCCTGGGGATCTGAATATTTTTATGAGCTCCTCCTGAGAAAATTATTCACAATTCGGTTTTAGAACCACTACCTTGGTGAATCTTTAAATATATGGAAGATAATTCGAAAGTGGAATGAAATCAAGTGTTTTGACATAATGAGCTTTAAAAAAATCAATAAGCAAGTAACATGAGTTTTTACCATCTTAATTTAGTAAACAAAAATATCAAGTTCCAGTCAGTATTATTCTAGGCAATGTAACAAACAAAAGGATCTTAAATCCATGCAAAAGTTGATTTTTAGAAATTTATATTCAGAATAAAGTTGTTAGCATAATTCCTTTTACTCAGTATTTGACCCTGAAAACAAACAGAACTTTTATGGCTCACATCAACCCAGAATGGGAAGAATCAACAATGATGTTATATTATGGCATGGACAATTGTCTTCTCTGTGTTTATAACTAAACCATAGGCTCCAGTTTAAAATGGCGTCTGGCTAGTTGTCCCTAAGGCAGTCTCTACCAGCTTCCCTCTAAAATAGCTATTAAGACACAGGAAAACTCAAAACATCACAAAAAATTAAGACCGACAGAGCCTATTGCTAGAAAATGGGAGGAATTTCCACTAACTATAAGCTGATGGAATTGGATTGAGAGAAAAAAAAACGGAGGTTTCATGAAAGAGAATAACCTCATATTACTGAAAAAAGATAGGAAGGCACTTTGTTTTCCATAGGTCCCCATTCTTTTCTTTGATGCCTTTTCTTTTTCTTTCCTACGCAGTCTGCTCCCTGTACCTAAATCCTAGGATCTTAGAGAGCCACCATCCCTTTTCTCTCTTATGATAACATGTAGTTGTTGCTTTTATATGTAATCCCAGTCTCCTTTCCTATAGCAAGGAAGTAGAAAAGATGCGGGAACAATACATGCAGTAGATTTTCCTGAACTGTTTTGATTTACAGGGTAAGACCTCCAGAGTGTGGGAGGAAAGACACCTCTTTTAATTCCAACAGAAAAGACCGTTGGAATTGGGCCAAGAACTGTGCACGTCCATTTACTTTTCAAATATAGACCTGAGAAGAGGATTAAATTTATAATCAAATGGACAATAGCTAGGGCCAAGGGCATCCTGCTAATTGGTAAATGCTGTAAATGGGATGGATCTTCACTTATACAAGAAGGAAAATAAAACAACATGTGTCCGATTAAAATTTAATTGCCATACAGGGAAAGGGAAACTAGAAAATCATTTTGAAGGATCATTTAAAAAGCATTTAAAACAATGATTTATTAAAGAAACCAGAAGAAAATGTTAAAATATTTCACCTTGAGTTTAAAAAAACATGCAACAAAAGATGGTGTCTATGCATACATGAGCAGCAAGTATGGAGAACAAATGGGATCAGATACAAAACAAAAGGAGAACGGACTGACAATAAAACAAGACATATAGACCAAAGGCAGAGAAGATAAAAAGCTGATCAAGGTAAGATAGTAGATACAGTAAATTACATTGCAAAAGCATAATTAAAATTTGCATTGGAGGCAGTAAAGATAAAAACTACTATTGCAGCAAATAAAACCATTCATGTGTGGCACAAAATTGAGATGTCATTCCTGAAAACAAAGGAGAAAGACAAAGTGATTAAAAAGAAACACTCTTCCAGAAAAAGTGAAGTATATGGCAGTTGGAGAATGGAAATCTAAAATGAATATCTGGGGTTTTCCCAAAGAAGAAACCAGAACAATTGGAATGGAAGTTATCATTTAACAAAGAAACAACTGATTAAATCTTCCACAATTGATTAAACTATGAACCTAAAAATAAAAATGCTCCAGAGTATCTCCAGAAAGTAAAATTAGAAGGACCTAACCAGGGCAAGAATCTAATTAGGAAAATTAATGTAAGCATTCTTAAAAGCATTCAGGCAAAGAAGCAGGTTACCCATAGATGAACAACTTGAACTGGCCTCAGACTTCTCCAGTGCAATATTAATTTGTTGCGGGAAGTCAGGGACCCCGAATGGAGGGACCGGCTGAAGCTGCGGCAGAAGAACGTAAATTGTGAAGATTTCATGGACATTTATTAGTTCCCCAAATTAATACTTTTATAATTTCTTACACCTGTCTTTACTGTAATCTCTGAACATAAATTGTGAAGATTTCATGGACACTTATCACTTCCGCAGTGAATACCCCTGTGTTTTCCTATGCCTGTCTTTAATCTCTTAATCCCGTCATCTTCTTTGTAAACTGAGGTGGATGAATGTCACCTCAGGACCCTGTGATTATGTCAACTGCACAAATTGTTTGTAGAGCGTGTGTGCTTGAACAATATGAAATCTGGACATCTTAAAAAAAGAACAGGATAACAGCGATGTTCAGGGAACAAGAGAGGTAACTTTGAACTGGCCGCTGGTGAGCTGGACGGAACAGAGCTATATTCCTCATCTTTCATAAGCAAATAGGAGAAGTATCGCTGAATTCTTTTTCTCAGCAAGGAGCATCCCTGAGAAAGAGAATGCGCCCTGAAGGTAGGCCTATAGACGGCCCCTTTTAAGGCGTCCAGGCTTTTATGGTTGAAGCTCAAGGGATGAAATAAGCCCTGGTCTCCTATAGTGCTCCCAGGATTACTAGGATGGGAAAATTCTCACCTAATAAATTGTGGTCAGACAGGTTACCTGCTCTCAAACACTGTTTCCTGATAAGATGTCATCAATGACAATGCTGCCTGATACTTCATTAGCAATTTTAATTTCTCCTCATCCGGTGGTCCTGTTTTCTCACCCTGCCTCCATTTGCTTTGTGATATTTTATTACCTTGTGAAGTATTTGATCTCTGTGACCCACACCCTGTTCATGCACTCCCTCCCCTTTTGAAAATCGCTAATAAAAACTTGCTGATTTTATGGCTCAGGGAACATCACGGATCCTGCCGACATGTGATGTCTCCCCCGGACACCCAGCTTTAAATTTCTCTTGTGCTCTTTCCCTTTATTTCTCAACCCAGCCGAAACACTTCGGAAATAGAAAAGAACCCATGTTAAACATCGGGACCGGGTTCTCCCGATATTAATTGATTGAAGACAATTGGAACAATATCCTTAGAATTTTGATGTGGTGAATTTGAGACCTAAAATTTGTAAGCCCAATATTCCTCCATGTATGAAGGCAACAGGGGGACAGTCTCAGATATGAAAGTACTTAAAAATGTATGCTGTGTATATGTCTAACTTTAAAATAAATCATAAAACAGCTGAGAAATGAGTAAAATTTTAGAACTCTAAAATGAGGAAAATTACAGTCTAAGAGATTTAATGAATTTTGAAATTATTTAAATAATTGTTTCAAATGTTCTCTCAAAACTAGTAGATGAAATGAAGATTTTAATGTAATAATTTAGGCCTAAAACCACATCTCAGATGAACAGGAGTAGGTTTTAAGCAGGCAAAGAAATACAAGTTTGCTGAATTGGTTGCCTTTTGTTAATAGATAATAAAGAATATAGTGAAATAATTTCATGACATAAAGATTGATTATTAGAGGTTGTCATGAATACAAACAGCAACTATTTAAAATTTTAAAACTGGAGAAGTTACTTCCAAATCCCTAAAGATTAGCAAGTTTTTTTCTATAGAGAAAGACAGAAACAGGCAAATTCCAGAATATATTAAAAAAAGTCACTTATGAAAATAAGTACGAAAGGATTAAACTCTTCTATTAGAAGATAAATACAACTGGATTTGGCTTGCAATCCCATATATAAGTATATAAACCACAATAGAGAAAAATAATGAAGATACAATTATGATAAAGTATTAAAAATTAAAGAATAAAAACAATTTGCCTAGCAACACACACAAAAACAAGGTGGTGGTAAACTATTTCAAATAAAGTAGAATTTGAAAGCATTAGATGAGATGAAAAAAGATAAATAAACTTCTGAAAAATCTATAGAAAAGAAAAAATAATAAAAATGTAAATAAAAATAAATCTAAATTGACAAGAAATAATAAAATAAACTTTGTCCCACCAAGTGTTAAAGCATTCTGTATTTCAATGAATAGAAGAATCATTGATTGTAATATAAACCATTGTTTTATCAACCACTGAAAAGAAAAAAAAACGTAATTTTCTGTCATGCTAAGAATCATTCCCTTTCAGAAAATGTTAGCATATGAAAAATTGTGTATCTTAGAGTTGATGAAATACAGTTTTATAAAGCTTTCATAATTAAAATAGCATTGTGCTAGGCACAAATTATAAAAACAGAAATGCAAAGGAGCATAAATGAAATGTGTTTATATGAATATGACCTTATAAACTATATAAGATTTTAATTCATAATATTACATCCTAAAGCAAGTATAACAAACTAACTGGAAATATATAGAATACTCAATAAATGGTGGGAAGGAAAATAATACATTTTGATAAAACTGTCAAGTTAATGTTCACTGGACGGATGTATTTGGCAAGATATTAAAATGATATAATAAAGAACAAACACATGAACATTTAAATGACCTTGGATGGTTAGATTAATTACTAAAACACTGGGGGAAAATAACAAAGAAAAAATAGAGGTATTTAACTCTGTGAAAATTTAAGATTTTTGAACATTACAAACAATTAAAAGCTAAAAATTAGGTTGACCCATATTATATAACTTTTTTTTGCAAGTCAGCATGGTCGCTTATTGGCAAACTATAAGTAAGTTGGAAGAAAATTTAAAGAATATGAAAATTAAAGGTTGAATTTCTTGGATTGATTTTTAAAAATTTTAAAATTAGGATAAATACAGTAATACCCAATGGAAAAAATAATTTGAAAATAATGGAAAAATATTGAAAGACAATAAAGAGTAATTTTTGGAAGAAATGGAAATGGCCAAGAAACATAAAGACATTTCAACTTAACATATATTTCAGATAAAAAATAATTAGAAGTGAATACAGCAAAATGTTAATTGTGATTATTTCTGGGTTTGGGGAATATGGATGATTTTAATTTTTGAGTTTATATTTTGTTTTGCTTGTACTCTTCTTTATTTTAAAAATATTCTTAAATGAACAAGACTTCTTCTTGAACATTGGCAATATACATATACGGTCAGGTATTGCATAGTACTGTTTTGGTCAATGATGGGCAGCATGTATCATGGTAGTCTCCTAAGATTATAATGGGGCTGAAAAATTCCTATTGCCTAGTGACATTATAGCTGTCCTATAATGTCACAACACAACACATTACTGACATGTGTGTGGTGATGCTGTTTACAAACCTACTGTGCTGCCAGTCATATAAAAACAGCACATACAATTAGGTGCAGTACATCATTCTTGATATGATAATAAATGACTAAGTTACTGATTTAGGTATTTACTATACTATATATTTTAACCTTATTTTAGAGTATACTCTTTCTACTTACAAAAAAATAGATAAGGTAAGTGTAAAACAGCCTCAAGCAGGTCCTCAGGAGGTATTCCAGAAGAAGGCATTGCTATAATAGGAGATGACAGCTCCATGTATGTTACTGTTCCTGAAGACCTTCCAATGGGACACGATGTAGAAGTGGAAGACATTGATATTGATGATCCTGACCCTGTGTAGGCCTAGGCCAGTGTGTGTTTGTGTTCTGGTTTTTAACCAAAAAGTTTAAAAAGTATAAAGGAAAAATTTAAAAATTTAAAAATAGGAAAATGCTTATAGAGTAAGGATTATAAAGAAAGAATATTTTTGTACAGTTGTACGGAATGTTTGTTCTAAGCTAAGTGTTTTACAAAAGAGTCAAAAAATTAAAAACATTCAAAAGTTTATAAAGTCGAAAAATTACAGTAAGCTAAGGTTAATTTATTATGGAAGATAGAAAAATATTTTAGAAATAAACTTGGTGCAGACTAGTGCACAGTGTTCATAAAGTCTGCAAGGGTGCATCATAAAGTCCCAGGCTTCGCATTCACTCAGCACTCACTCAGTCTCCCAGAGCAACCTCCATTCCTGCATGCTTTATTCTTGGTAAGTGCCCTGTACATGTGTACCATCTAAAAAATCTTTTATACTATATTGTTACTGTACGTTTTCTATCTTTAGATGTGTTTAGATATATAGATACTTACCATTGTGTTACAGTTGCCTACAGTATTTAGTCCAGTAACATGCTGTACAGGTTTGCAGCCTAAGAACCATGGGCTACACCATACAGCCTAGGTGTGCATAGCCTATACCAACCAGATTTATGTAAGTATTGTTCATTCAATGACAAAATTGTCTAATGAGGCCTTTCCCAAAAAGTATCCTCATTGTTAGGCAATGTATGACTGTATATGTGTATGCATATGTATATGCATATGTATGTGTGTGTGTGTGTGTGTATATATATATATTATATATATATAATGATTGGGATAGCAGCAGATAGTAACTCATCACAAATAACAGAATAAGAGAAAATGAGCCTGACTGTTGAATGTTTCTGTTGGCTGGAGTTGGCATGGGGGGGCAAAAAGCCACTTTCCTCTCTGAACTCTATCAGCATAGTGTATGTTCTACAGGTGAGGTTGGCTGTGGGGGACTTGACATCACTTTTACCTTAGTAACACTGAAGGTCTCAATGCACCATAAGTGAAGATGTCTAAAGAAAAAAAAATGAGTGAGATTGTTTGCCTAATGTGAGGGTTCTGGCCCTTTAATATCACTGGCAGCCTCTGTTTTTGTGTGTGTCTTTCACACTACCTCTTATGTGGTTAATTTAAAGCAACAAAAGCATACTCTGGTCATTAACATTTTACATAGGAAAATGAAACTCGTACTAAAGAAATTGAGATGCTGAAATTGCTAATACATCACAACTCCTAGTAATTCCTGTTACTTTCAATTGTGTATATTAGTAGGACTCCAAAAATTGAAATGACATCTAGATCAGTGGTCCTCAACGTGTCGTCCCCAAAGCAGCAGCAGCATCACATGGGGATTTGTTAGAAACACATTCTCATCCCCCACCCACAGCTACTGAGTCAGAAACTCTAGGATTGGAGTCCAGGGATTAGTGTTTTTTAAGACTTCTGGTGACTTTCCCCCTTTTTTTACACATTGAAGGAACAGGCTTATTTTTAGCAAATAAGTTATCTGGAATTTTATATGATACTGTATATAACATATTTGATGATATATATATTACCAAATATATTTATATAACACACACACACATATATATATAAAACCAGAGTAAGAGGAATATCAGATTTCATTTAATTATGCAAAGCAGCAAATTATATCTCAAAAGCAAGAGTATTTTCCAGGGCCCTTGCCCATTAGGTGCTTCTTGTGCCTTAAAAGCTTCAGCTTGTCACTTCACAATTTATGCTCACTTACTAAGGACCCTCAGATATCCTATAGTAAAGAAGCTTTATTTGAACAAAATAGATTTTCCACATATACCTAATAACATCATTTGGAACTACTGTCCAACAAATAATACTTTGGGACATTCTAGCTTCTTCCTCTCCATGTCCAGCAGAGAAAGAGAACAGATTTGTATTCTAAGTTGGTATATTAGTAGTCAAGTGTCCCCCATCCCCAACTTTATTAAAGTATAATTGATGTACAAAAAGCTGCACAGGGGAAGTTATTGCTTAATGAGTATAAAGTTCCAGTTATAGAGATAAGAAAGTTCCAGAGATACTTTGTTACAACATAGTCACATATGTTACAACTTAGTCATGCTTTTGAAGCTTTTTGCCATGTTGACCAGGCTAATCTTGAACTCCTGGGCCCAAGTGATCCGCCTGCCTTGGCCTCCCAAAGTGCTGGGATTACAGGCCTGAGCCCCAGTGCCTGGCCTGGAAGCTTCTTTTCTTTAGCACAAATAGGGAGGACATTGTTTTAAGGCATAAAAGGAAACATAACATACCATATAATCTTGTGATAAATAAGAATTAGTGCCGCCATTTTCCCATGGGGAATGTGCTTAAAATAATAACTAATTTTATTAGCAAGGTCCCTATGGAATATGAAGATCTTGGCTATTCCCTTTGAAAAAACTCCCAAAAACTTTGCAACAATAAATAAATAAATACATAGGAATGAGAGATGTGGATTTATTTTTGTTGTTGTTTATGTCATTTTGGAAGTTTAGAAAAGTCTTATGATTTCCTTGATCTGGGCTGGGCATGGTGGCTTACGCCTGTAATTCCAACACTTTGGGAGTCCAACGTGGACGGATCACTAAAAATACAAAAATTAGCAGGGCACGGTGGTGTGTGCCTGCAGTCCCAGCTACTCGGGAGGCTGATGCAGGAGGATTGCTTGAACCCGGGAGGCAGAGGTTGCAGCGAGCCAGGATTGCACCACTGCACTCCAGCCTGGGCAACAGAGTGAGACTCCATCTCAAAAAAATAAAAAGTCCAGATTTAACCTTGAAATTGGTTTCTGTCTTATGACTTCTGTGCTTGCTTCTAGGCCCTCTACCTGGAATGGTGTTCTTTTTATCTTTATATAGTGGATCATTCTCATCATTCGGGATTCATCTCAGAGAGGCCTTACTTGTGCACCAACTCTAACTAAGCTGCCTTAGCTCCCAATATCACTGTCTATGTCAATTATGTTCCTTTTATTTTATTTGTAGTGTTTACAGCTATTGGATACCATCTTGCATGATTTATTGATGGAACTGTTTATTTCTATCATCTCATTTTTCTTGAAGGCAAGTTGTAGAGCAGGCAGAGTCTTTGTCTTGATGACCACTGTCACCGCCACATAGAATAATGCTGGGCACATGGTAGGCACTGGGTTAGTAGCTGCTGAAGGAAAGCAGAAAATGTGATGTTGTATACAAGTGTTCAGCAAACTTTTCTGTAAAGGTTTGGATAGTAAATATTTTAGACTTCTCTTATAATTACCTCTGTTGGTGACAGTGCAAAAGCAGCCAGGGATAATATATAAATGAATGAGCATGGCTGTGTTTCAATACAATTTCATTTATTTAAAAAGGAGCTGGGCTGCATTTGGCTTGCAAGTCATAGTTTGACACATCCATTCTAATGTATCATCGAACAAGCATCATACATTGGGCTGGAAACTTCCCATCATCAAAACAGTGAGTCAACTGCAACAGAGCAACACAGGCACTATAAACCTTGAGGCATTTGGAATATTCCTCCTCCTAATTATGTTTTAAAATAAACTTGTTATTTTATTATAAGTAATGGCAAAAACCACAATTACTTTTGCAACAATCTAATAGAAGAGTTTTAGATTGACATACACACAAAAAAAATTTGCAAAGGGAGTACTGAGAGTTTCCACATATCCTACACCCAGTTTTCCCTGTTATTAACATCTTACATCATATAGTTCACTTGTTATAATTCATGAACCAATATTAATACATACTTATAAACTAAAACCTATAGTTTATTAGATTTCCTTAATTTTTACCTAATGCACTTTTCTCCGTTTCAGGAACCCATCCAGGGTGTAACGTGTTACATTTGGTACTAATGACTCAGTGCCAATTATTTTTAAGGACATAAATTGTCTCTTGTCTGTCATTTTCCCCCCATTTCCTCTCTTCTTTCTCTTTTCCCTTCCTCTTTACTCTCCTTCCCAGTCTGGTATGAAATCTGGTGGTAGCAACTGGAGCAGGTTACAAGATGCTCAGGAAGGCAGCAGAGCATAGCGGAAATAACACTAAATTAAGACCTGATTTCCGCTCGTCGCTGTGAGTCTTTGGGATGCATTACTGAATTCCATAAACACCAGTTTCCCTGTTTCTAAGTTAAGAATGCTAAAAACTCCCCTGTCTGTTTCAAGCGACTGTTTCAAGAGCAAGTGAGCTATTTTATGTGAAAACACTTTGCCTGAAAGCATTTTGTATTCTAAAACAATTCAGATATAAGGATTGTCATTATTGTCAAAGATTAGAGTTGTGAGGGCAAAGTACCAATTCTTCCTTCCTGACTTCAAAATTGGAAACTACTGATATTAATTAGTGCAATCCATGGCAAAGAGCAATAGGCAGTGTTAAGATTAAATTTTAAAGCACTTTATGCAGGCAGAGTTCCTAATGCTATTTTATACTTCAGACAAAATTGAATAATCATTAGATATTTTACTGCCAAAATAAAATCTAAGCAGATAAAAATGTATCTTCTGTTTAAAATTCATCATGGGGAATGATAGAATTTTTTATATCAACATGGACTTTTTCCATGAATAGACTCAGTCTTGAGCCAACGCGATCATCTTCCACATATATCAGCATTTGAAAGTGTTACCTGTTTTCCAAGTGTAATGTAAGTAACATAAATATTGATTGGAAAAGCCCCTGTTGTGACTCTGAAAGTGAAAAACACTTCAAAGATGCTTATAAATAAATTAGAAAGTCAGGTGAGCCTCCATCAGAATTATTTGAATGTTTAGCCTTCTTCCCCCTGCTTTAAAGTCTGTGGGTTTTTTTTTTTTTTTTTTTCCTTGTTGGAGATCTTTCCCATGTCACAAATTACAGACTCTTCATTGCATAGTAAATGCCTTGGATTTGACTAAATTCTCTAAAGAGTCTAGGCCAATTTCTTATCATCCTGTGCAAGTACATTTTTGCATTTTGTGAAAATACTTTCCATGGTACTTCCGGCCATTGTGCAGCCTACTCTACTAACTATAACTGTGAGGATTTCTCAGAGGCTCTAGAGTAGCACCCATCCAATAGGACTTTCTGTAAAGATGGGAATGTCCATCTGCCCTGTCCAGCATGGCAGCCACTAGCCACATGTGGATAGTGAACACTTGAAATGTGGCTAGTACAACTGAGGAATTTACTTGCTAATTTTAAAAAATGTAATTGATTTAAAGTTGAATTTAAATGAGCACACATGGCTAGTAGCTTCCATATTGGATAGCATAGATCTAGAGTGTTCTTTTGCTCCATGCTTGTAAAACTTAAAGGCAGTGTAGAAAATCTAAATTTTATTTTCATTAAAGTCTAGTTATGGAATCTTGGAACCTTCCACCCACTATCCATGCATGACAACCATATTTTGACTCTTGCAATTTTTGGAAAATCATCATAGAAATGAATGTACACAAAATCTGGGGACAAGTTTCCTGATTTTTAAAATCAGAAAAACAACTACATTGGAAATTCAGATCTCTCTTCTCGTATGTTCTTCGGTTAGTTTTTGTCTAGTATTTGTTCACTCTCATAATCTAGGCCCTGCATGGCAGTCTGAGTCAGCTTAACATAAATAAGTACTGGGGCATTGCACATACACAACCTACATGTGTTCACGCAAACAACACTAATGGAATAGGTGAGAATCCTTTTACTTGTTGTCAAACTAGAATCACTGCAATCCTTGGGCAACTCATCTCAGTTCTTAGGACATTTTTTCCCTTTTTAAATCTGTAAACGAATTTGATGATAGAATGTTTCAAGGCCATCCCATCTCTCCAGCACAGTGATCTGGTGTATTTCACTAATTGTGAATCATTGGTTCTCACTGAGATGTAGTACAGTATAAGCATTATTTACATAACCAGAGTCACCAAATATTGATGACTTGCTATATTCTAGGCCCCATGCTAGGTGCTTATCTCATACCCTGCCCTAACAATAACCTGAAGAGAGGTAACTGCTAATATTATCCCAATTTTCCAGATGAGAAAACTGAGTTGACTTGGTTGGAAAGCAGAAAAGCCAAGGTTTGAACCCAGGTAGCTGGATACCAAAGCTTTTGTAATCAATGCAGTCATTATACCACACGGTGTTGGCAAAAACTGAGTGAAGAAATTCATGATTTTCCAGCAGCTGAAGTACTTTCTATCTTGTAATGAACTTGACCCATTAAATTTATGGTGTTTGGACAAAATTCTCCTTAATATTTGAGTAGACAGTTTAAAATAAAAATGTGAAAACAAATAGATTTTCACAGAATGCCTCCTTCCCTGGCAGCAGTGCCCTAGAGATAGAAGGTTTTGAAAATGAGTCTCCTGTGAAGGGGTTGACATATCTTCAGAGGTCTAATTTATTCTGAATTGTTCTCAATTGCTTTCTATTTGAGACGATGGCAGCACTCCCAATGGTGCCAAAATAGGCCATATCATGGATGGTTTAGAAAATAAAGTCTATTAAAAACAGAAAATTCAGCAGTAGAAAAGTGACAATGATAGTATGACTCGCTAACATTAATTAAATACTTACTATGTGCCAGATATTTGTTCTAAGCACTGTATGTAACTAGTGATGTGTTTTTTTTTTGTTTTACATTTTATCTGAGAGTCATTTCTGTAAAGTAAATGTTATCGTTGTACTCTTGCTATTGATGACAAAATGGAAGCACAGAGGGTTTAGAATATCTGCCCCAGGGTTATTCAGATGGTGAGTGGTGGAGCAGGGAATGACACCCAGGCAGCTCACATCTATTAGGCTAGGCTGTCTCTGTGTTAGGAATCCTCAGTTTGGGACACAGAAGGCCTGCCCTCACATGGCCTTTATTAGCAACTGTATTTCCATTTTTTTGTTTGTTTGTTTTTTTCCACAAGAGATTGCCCAAGGAAAAAGAGAGAGAGAGAAAAAAAAATCCAATTATAAAGATGAATGAGATTCAGATCCAAATAACATGAGGAAATAAAGAAACTTGGGCTCTGAGAGGTGAAGCCATTTGCTATATATAACAACATGCTTCCTAAGTTATTAGAAGTCTGAATATTAACTGTCTTTTTACATTTATAAATGAAATCCTTTTATTTTCTGATTGGTAGGCAGTCAGGTAATGAGGGAAAAGGATAAGTTGAGAAATTATTCAGGTTTCTATCTGATTTAAAAGAAAACAAAGTTTCAATTTAACAGGGGACTTCAGGGACACTCTTTTTTGTGATTCATCTTTTAAGAGACTTCATAGCTATATAAAAAGGGTTAAAAACCTCTAGGAATAGAATAGTAGATATAACTATTTATTAACAGGAGAAAAACAGCATTTTGATACATTAAAACAAAGATTTCTATAGGCTATGAATGGAATTGGCACACCTAATAGTGTTTTAGACATTCCATTATGTTAATCCTCATGACCTTAGCAGAAAGGTTCTACACCAGTAGACACACAGAACACTCTAATTAAAAACAAACACTTCCATATTTAACAAAGGTTAATCTCACAGGTAAAAACATCCAAAGAGTGATGTATTTTTTTTTTATCAATAGTACCCATTTTTTCCCAGCTGAACAATCATCAGATGACTTTTGCAGGGTCATGCTATACACAAAATAATAAATACAACTTTGATGGTTTGACTTACTAAATTATTTGTGGTCATATCTATACTTTTAACTCTACCAATGTAAACAGAATTTACCTAGAAGTAATATTATTAAGCCAGAAAATTGTCCAGTCCACTCAGAAACAGAACAGTCTTGAATTGAAATAAGGCAGGATAATTTATTTCTTTAATGAATACTATGAGCTGGAATTATGGCTAGCTCCACAGCAACATGAGCATAAAAGTCCTGAAGGTATTTCAACACCAGTTCACACGTAATGGATCAAGAACCCTGGGGTAGATTCAGAAAACTTCAATAGAAGACCGAGTTCCGCCATGTAGGCAACTCAAACAGTTACTTAATTTCTTCTTAGAAATTAGCAACGTAATACTCTTTTGACTGTCCTCATTAGATGACTATGAAAAGCAAGTCAGATTATCCAGATTAAAGGACTTTACAAATTGTAAGACAGATAAAAGATATTCTTACTTTGTATATCCAAGGAAGAACAGGACACTAGAGACTTTTCCTGTAAGGTCAGTGAAATCCTAGCTCTCTGTCCGTTTAAATGTTCCATCTACTCCTTGCACGACATGATGTTTCTAACAGTCTTCTCAAGGCAGGGATAGTTTAATCATCTGGTCACAGTAGGGTAACAAACTCTCAAAATCAGCATTTACACATGACCCTTAGGGCATTGTTTGTAGTGTAGAACACTGATATGTCTAGATCCTTATACCATGTTCATACAAGGGTAAGAATATCTCTACACTGCTTCCAGACAATCCACTTAAGTTGAATTCTACCAGGTTAACCAACGAAAGGCTACCACTAACACCCTTAATGCTAATTAATATGGTAAGTGGATGTAAAATACTACTTACAGCTGTCTACCTCTGGTGTGTAACTTTTGACTAGATGAGGCCTTTTAAATATTAGCTAAACACCTGGTGACTGTATTTCTCATTTGATAACTATCTCTCAGTTCAGAAGAACACACACACACACACACACACACACACCGCGCCTGTGCTGAAGTATGTTAAAGTAAGTTATAGGCAACAAAGAATAAATCAATTAGAAGGTTCAGTGATTCACATAATGTAACCTGAAATCTAATAAATATCTTAATGACTGTCATATTTATCTCTTGGTCTTGCTTTATGGAAAGCGCCTGCATTGTTGGCAGACAGCAATTATTTATGGTGAAGCCTAGAACTTCTATTTTGAAATTATCTATCTCTGAATATGATTTTGTATGAAATAATAAAGTAATTCCTGTAACTTATCAAATGAATTTGCCCCTGAAATCTCATCAGTTTAACAGACTCAAATATTGTATAGTATAATTTAATTTAAAACAAAGCAAAAGGAAAAAACCTTGTAAGCTAAGCACACATGAAAATTCAAGCAAAAAATATTATTTAGGTCATCCAGTTTGACTTCAGTGTTTGAAAGGAAGAAGCACCCCTGTGCAAGAAGTATTTGGGAAACTAATAGTTTAGTTTCCTATTAAATCATGTTAATTTTTGACCACATAAAATAAACGTGGTAAATGATGAATAGTTTCTCCAACTTGATTGATAATGTGTCTGCGAAGTTTTTATGTAAAGGTTATTCCCTTTAATATTAATAACTTTTTTATGTAATGTAGAGAAAAGATTTAAAAATTTTATTGTAGTTCCAAAACTGAATTACACTTGAATTTGACTTTCAGTTGTCCAGCTATTTAGCTCTGTGCTCATAAGAATTTCTTCAGGGTTATTTTTCATAACTTTTAAGAGATTTCCAATAAATGTTAGTGGCAACTTATATTTATTGAGCATTTATTTATGGTACGTGCAAGTTGCTTTATCATCTCATTGTTCTCAAAATAACTCTATGATATTACCATCTATATTTCAGCAATTAGCACACCAAGGTACAAATAATCATTTAAGGCCACATAGCTAGTAAAGGGCAGATATTTGATATCCAATAGTTCCATAATCTGTGATCTGGAAAGGTATTTTAATCTATCTTTGATATATATTGAAGCAGATTTTTAGGCAAGGCATTTTTTTTTTTTTTGCTAAATCCCACAAATTAATTCAATTAATGATTTGAAAGATTTGAGAGGCTGAATTGGTTTAAATTTGAATAGAACATTAAAAAAAAAACCCACACGGTTGGAGAGACTAGGTCATTTTGCAATTTTGAATAAAATAAAAACGATTTCGTATTTCTAAGTTGCTTTCTCTCAGTTTGCTTCTACAGATTCAGAAGAACTTGGTCACAGTTTTCGTCTTTCATATAGTCTTGGATTTAATAGATGGGCCATCCCAATATCCCTGTATAATTATAAATACTCTAAAATGATTTAAAGACATGGACAAATTGGAGTCCCTTCGTTTTGAAAGGTCTAGATCCAATTGACAGTTTCTTCTGGGCATTTTGTTGTTCTTGTCTTATGGATAGATTTGCACCTTTTTTTTTTTTTTTTAATCTCAAGGTGCTAAGAAGGTTAAGTCAGGGTGGCCACGCTGTGTCCACTGTGCTGGAGTAAGCATTGGGCTTCCTCAGTAGGTGGCACTCTTTCCTTCTATCTACAGATCTTAAAGTCCTAACATAATATTGGGGAATTGGTGCCATTTGGTGCCATTTTCCAGGAAAAAATGTGAAATAGATGCCAGGGCCAACTGTTTGGTATTCAGAGTATTGCTTTTTCCTTTTCTTTTGAAAAAAGCATTGTTAAATTCTAAAAAGTACCACATTGACCAAATTGTCACTAAAATCTGGCCAAAGTTCTGACTCTCTACTTCTAGTTTATACTGTCATAGAGGATGTGTGACATGTTCTGCCTCCAAATAGTTATTGCAGTTATTAAATACTTACTGACGTACATTAAAATTGTGTGGGTAGAAAAACTTAGCAACATCAGATTCTCAAATGAGAACTGGACTATATTCTTTCTGATTCTTACTATTTTATGCACCAATAAATAATTATCCTTTACTTTTGGGTTACACAGTACTAGTATTATTTATTTATTTATTTATTTATTTATGACAGAGTCTCACTATGTCACCCAGGCTGGAGTGCAGTGGCGCGAACTCGGCTCACTGCAAGGTCCGCCTCCCAGGTTCATGCCATTCTCCTGCATCAGCCTCCCGAGTAGCTGGGACTACAGGCTCCCACCACCACTCCGGGCTAATTTTTTGTATTTTTAGTAGAGACGGGATTTCACCGTGTTAGCCAGGATGGTGTCGATCTTCTGACCTCGTGATCCACCTGCCTCGGCCTCCCAAAGTCCTGGGATTACAGGTGTGAGCTACCGCGCCCCACCAGTACTAGTATCTTTGATAATAGCAATCACTATTAATTAATCATCATGTTGTTCTGCATGGCCAAAGCCTTTCGTGTTTCTTACATAACATCTATGTTTTATGACATCTTGCCTGTCAGTGGACTTGAAATGCTACTTCTGTGTGATCCTTTGATTGGAACCATCAGCATCACCTGGGAGCTTATTAGAAGGGCAAATTTCTAATTTGACCCTTAGAAATATGACCCCTCGGGGTCATGCCATTCTCCTGCCTCAGCATCCCGAGTAGCTGGGACTACAGGTGCCCCCACCACACCCGGCTAATTTTTTTATATTTTTAGTAGATACGGGATTTCACCATGTTAGCCAGGATGGTCTTGATCTCCTGACCTCATGATCCGCCCGCCTCGGCCTCCCAAAGTGCTGGAATTACAGGTGTGAGCCACTGCGCCCAGCCAGATTTTGTTTTAAATATGAAGCTTTTTTTTCTTGTAAGATATTCCACCTAAATCTCTTAGGATATACATATAGTATAAATTTAGAATATATAAATAATCTAAAAAGTGCAAATAAAGGTGACTGAAACAATTGTTACTTCTCGTTTCTAGGGAGAAAATTAAACTGCTACATTTATTTGCTATATCTCACTTAACCAAATAAGTCTATCAAAATTTAGTTTTACCATAAAAGTGCATTTGTAACTGTAAAAAACTATAGTTGATTCTCAGTCTTTCAAACATAGAATTCATTTATTAATAGAAATAATACATGGACAAGTGCTGTTTCAATGTGTGGGATCAAACTGAATCTCCAACACCATTCTATGGAGCACCTAATAAGATCCAGGATATGTTTTTCAATATTATAAGGAAAGCAAAGTAAGCTTAGTCCCTGTCCTAAAGTATAGTCACTTCTGGTAATTTGGTATTGAGGGCTTTCGAACTTTTTCAGTCATTTCCACCTTAGAACAGAAGATCTTTCGAGCTTTCCAGTGAAAAATAGGCTTATGGGCAGTGGAATATTGAAGAAGAACAAATTGTTGTACATTTGTTGCTATAAACATAGAGGAATCTTTTTTGTATCTTGATGAGAAAAGAATGTGTGCTTACATGCATATTTTATATATAAATTAAGCCTAAAAAGTATACATAGCCCAATATTTTCATTATGCTCACTTTGACAGTATATTGGAAGATACTAGAGCAGTACACATTCGCAGGATATACAATGAGTGTCTCCATCCCCAAAAAATTTGGGAAAGGAGATGGCATTACATGTACACTTGTTCCAGAAACTGAGTATGAATAATTTAGGGGTATGAGTAATTAAAGTCCTGTTAACAGAAATACATAACACAACTCTTTGTGGGATTAATTTTTAAAGTCATAAAAAACTAAATAGGTAATGATGTATTTATAATGATACATAATGAATAATTTAAAATAGCAGAAAATAAAAACATTTACTTAAGACAACATTAATAACATAATAACAAAGCATTCTCTAGAATCATTGAAATTCTCATACTTGTTGAAAATATATTGCCAACTGCCACGTGGCAGTCAATGTTTTTAACAGAAAGTTGAATTAGAGTCTTCAGTAAACCCAACAATATACCAATTTTGCTTTATGAATATAAAGTCTTAGTTACACTTAATAGCATATTTAGTAGGTTACTAGTAAGGACTGCTTAATTGTGTAAAAGTGAAAGCCAGTGGAATTATACATCATTTGCCTGAGGAACTGAGAGCAAGACATACCTTTTTTTTTCAGTTCAGAGCCAATTCAGAAGACTATGCATTTCAGAATCATGTATATTGAGGAAGATGAGCTATGAACACTAAAATTAAAGCCCGTCAGAATTATGTAGTCCTTGAAGATGGCAGCAGAAAGGGTATCTGTATGGAGCACATGCATAAGACCAAATGTGTGACAGATGAAATATGTAGTAATTAGCCTTCTGATCACAAAAAGGTCATTTCAGTCTGAGGTGGGTGTGGGGAATTGGACCAGGCCTTGCATCACGTGAAGCACCTGGAAAGTAAAAGAGAGAAGAATCCTGATGTGGAGATGTGAGTCAATGCACGAAGGTCAAGGAATATCCAATTACTACATTTAAACTATTTGGTTATCCTCAAAGTTAAAAAAATATGGAGAAGATATATTAATTACAAGTATACTTAAAGGAGGAGAACCTCCAATTTAAAAAGTTACATTTTTTAAAGCAAACTATTTTCAATCATTTTGGAGACTAATATTGCAAAATGCTCATATTCATATGGCAATGCAAAACTTTTTTCAAGGTGTGCAATGTAGTTATTTCATTATGCTTTAAAGAATGGGACACATGAAATTACTGAGTTGATAAAGGCAACAAACTCTTTTGTACTAAAATATGAGCAAATATTGTTGGAATATTTAGGGATCGGGGAATGATACTGAGGGAATTTTAGAGAGGAGATGGATAAATGTTTATACCATTCAGTTTTCTAGGTGGAACTGTCTTTTATTAATCATCTTATTACATTGGTTGTAAAAACCCGCTGAAGGGGTTCTTTGTTATTAGTTACTAGGAAACCAAGACACAACTGGATTATAAAGCAGTTATGATTACTAAGAGTCAGGTCACTATAAAATATCTCTCAGTCTTCACCTGAACTTTACTTTTCTTATAAGTAGACATCTTACCATTTCTGTTTCTTTCTCCATCTGATATCATCCTCCCCTTCCTCCCCTTCCTCCCTTCCTCCCTCCCTTCCTTCTTTTCCCCTTTCCCTTCCCCTTCCCCTTCCCCTTCCTCTTCCCCTTCCTTCCTTCCTTCCTTCCTTCCTTCCTTCCTTCCTTCCTTCCTTCCTTCCCTCCTTCCTTCCTTCCTTCATTTCCTTCCTTCCTTCCTTCCTTCCCTCCTTCCTTCCTTCCTCTCTCCCTCCCTCCCCCCTCCCTTCCTTCCTTCCTGTCTCTCACCCTCCCTCCATCTTTCCTTTCTTTGTTTTCTTTCTTTCTTTCTCTCTCTCTTAAGTTTCCTTTCCTTGTCTTTTTTCTTTCCAGTACCATGCTGATTTGGTTACTGTAGCTTTGTAGTATATTGTGAAATCAGGAAGTCAGGTAGTGTAATGCCTCCAGTTTTGTTCTTTTTTCTTAGGATTTCCTTGGCTATTATGGCTCTTCTGTTATTTCAAATAAATTTTTGAATTTGTTTTTTCTATTTCTGTGAAGAATTTCATTGGTATTTCAATAGGAATTGCATTGAATTTGTAAATTACTTTGGGAAGAATTGTCATTTTAACAATATTAATTCTTTAAATCCACATGGAATTTTTTCCAATTTTTTTGTGTCCCCCTAGATTGCTTTCAACAGTGTTTTATAGTTTTCCTGTAGAGATATTTTACTTCTATTTTATTTTATTTTATTTTGTTTTTGGGACGGAGTCTAGCTCTGTCACCCAGGCTAGAGTGCAGAGGCATGATTTTGGCTCACTGTAACCTCCGCCTCTGGGGTTCAAGTGTTTCTCCTGCCTCAGCCTCCCTAGTAGCTAGCATTACAGGCACCTGCCACCATGCCCAGCTAATTTTTGTATTTCTAGTACAGACGGGGTTTCACTGTGTTGGCCAGGCTGGTTTCAAACTCCTGACCTTATGATCCACCCACCTCAGCCTCCCAAAGTGCTGGGATTACAAGCGTGAGCCATCGTGCCTGGTCTATTTTTATTTTTTTAATTTTATTTTATTTTAGGTTCCAGGATACATGTGCAGAACATGCAGGTTGGTTACATAGGTAAACATGTGCCATGGTGGTTTGCTGCACCTAGCAACCTATCACCTAGGTATTAGGCTCCACGTGAATTAACTACCTGTTCTGATGCTCTCCCTCCCGCGCCCACCAACAGGCCCTGGTATGTGTTGTTTTCCTCCCTGTTTCCATGTGTTCTCATTGTTCAGCTCCCACTTATGAGTGAGAACATGTGGTGTTTGGTTTTCTGTTCCTGTGTTAGTTTGTTGAGGATGATGGCTTCCAGCTTCATCCATGTCCCTGGAAAGGACATGATTTCATTTCTTTTCATGGCTGCATAGTATTCCATAGGGTATATGTACCACGTTTTCTTTATCCAGTCTATCATTGATGGACATTTGGGTTGATTCCATGTCTTTGTTATTGTGAGCAGTGCTGTGATGAACATATGTATGCATGTATCTTTACAGTAGAATGATTTACATTCATTTGGATATATATCCAGCAAAAGGAGTGTTGGGTCAAATGGTATTTCTGGTTCAAGATCCTCGAGGAACTGCCACATTGTCTTTCACAGTGGTTGAACTAATTTGCATTCCCACCAACAGTCTAAAAGCATTCCAATTTTACTGCAGCCTCACCAGCATCTTCTGTTTCTTGACTTTTTGATAATCAACATCCTGACTGGTGTGAGATAGTATTTAATTGTGGTTTTGATTTGCATTTATCCAATGCTTGGTGATGGTAAGCTTTTTTTCATGTTTGTTGGATGCATACATGTTTTCTTTTGAGAAGTGTCTGTTCATGTTTTGCCCACTTTTTGATGGGTTGTTTGTTGTTTGTTTTTTTTCTTGTAAATTTATTTAAGTTCCTTGTAGATTCTGGATATTAGACCTTTGTCTGATGGGTAGATTGCAAAAGTGTTTTCCCATTCCGTAGGTTGCCTGTTCACAGCAATGATAGTTTCTTTTGCTGTGCAGAAGCTCTTTAGTTTAATTAGATTTCATTTGACAACTTTAGCTTTTGTTGCAATTGCTTTTGATGATTTCATCATAAAATCTTTGCTCATGCCTATTTCCTCAATGTTATTGCCTAGATTTTCTTCTAGGGGTTTTGTAGTTTTGGGTTTTACATTTAAGTCTTTAATCCATCTTGAGTTATTTTTTGTGTAAGGTGTAAGGAAGGGGTCCAGTTTCAGTTTTCTGCATATGGCTAGACCAGTTTTCCCAGCACCATTTATTAAATAGGAAGTCCTTTCTTCATTGCTTGTCCTTGTCAGGTTTGTTGAAGATCAGATGGTTGTAGATGTATGGTCTTATTTTTGAGATCTCTATTCTGTTTCATTGGTCTACGTGTCTGTTTTGGTACCAGTACCATGCTGTTTTGGTTACTGTAGCCTTGTAGTATAGTTTGAAGTCAGGTAGCGTGATGACTCCACCTTTGTTCTTTTGGTTAGGATTGACTTGGCTATATGGGCTTTTTTTGTTGTTGTTCCATATGATTTTCAAAGTTGTTTTTTCTTTCTAATTCTGTGAAGAATGTCAATGGTAGTTTGATGGGAATAGCATTGAATCTTTAAATTTTATAAATTACTTCGGGCAGTATGGCCATTTTCATGATATTGATTCTTCCTATCCTAGAGGATGGAATGTTTTTCCATTTGTTTGTGTTGTCTCTGATTTCCCTGAGCAGTGGTTTGTAGTTCTCCTTGAAGAGGTCCTTCATATCTCTTGTGAGCTGCATTCCTAGGTATTTTATTCTCTTTGTAGCAATTGTGAGTGGAAGTTCATTCATTGTTAGGCTCTCTGCTTATCTATTGTTGGTGTGTCGGAGTGCTTGTGATTTTTGCACATTGATTTTTGTATCCTGAGACTGCTGAAGTTGCTTATCAGCTTAAGGAGCTTTTGGGCTGAGACAATGGGGTTTTCTAGATATAGGATCATGTCATCGGCAAACAGAGGAAATTTGACTTCCTGTCTTCCTATTCCTTTATTTCTTTCTCTTGCCTAATTTCCCTGGCCAGAATTTCCAATACTATGTTGAATAGAAGTGGTAAGAGAGGGCATCCTTGTCTTGTGCCAGTTTTCAAAGGGAATGATTCCAGCTTTTGCCCATTCAGTATGATATTGGCTGTGGATTTGTCATAAATAGATCTTACTGTTTTGAGATATGTTCTGTCCATACTTTGTTTATTGAGAGTTTTTAACATAAAGGGATGATTATCTTTCTAATATTGACAGTGGGGTTAAAGTCTCACACTATTATTGTATGGGAGTCTAAGTCTCTTTGTAGGTCTCTAAGAGCTTGCTCATTGAATCTGGGTGCTTCTGTATTGGGTGCATATATATTTAGAATAGTTAGCTCTTCTTGTTGCATTGATCCCTTTACCATTATGTAATGCCCTGCTTTGTCTTTTTTGATCTTTGTTGGTTTAGAAACTAGGATTGAAACTCCTGCTTTTTCTGCTTTCCATTTGCTTGGTAAATTTTCTTCCATCCCTTTATTTTGAACCTATGTGTGTCTTTGCACATGAGATGAGTCTCTTGAATATAGAACACCAATGGGTCTTGACTGTTTATCCAATTTAGCAGTCTTTGTCTTTTAATTGGGGCATTTAGCCCATTTGCATTTAAGGTTAATATTGTTATGTGTGAGTTTGATCTTGTCATCATGACGTTAGCTGGTTATTTTGCATAGTAGTTGTTTATCCACAGTGTCATTGGTCTTTGTATTTCAGTGTGCTTTTGCAGTGGCTGGTCCTGGTTTTTCCTTTCCATATTTAATGCTCTCTTCGGGAGCTCTTGCAAGGCTCCCACTCGCTTCTGGCTTGTAAGGTTTTTGCTGAGAGGTTCATTGTTAGTCTGATGGACCTCCCTTTGTAGGTGAGCTGGCCTTTCTCTCTGGCTGCCCTTAAAGCATTTTGATCTTGGAGAATCTGATGATTAGGTGTCTTGGAGCTGATCTTCTCGTGGAGTATCTTTTACTGGAGTTCTCTGTATTTCCTGAATTTGCATGTTGGCCTGTCTTGTTAGACTGGGGAAGTTCTCCTGGATGATATCCTGAAGTGTGTTTTCCAACTTGGTTCCATTAGCCCCATCTCTTTCAGGTACTCCAATCAGTCATAGCTTCAGTCTTTTTACATAGTCCCATAGTTCTCAGAGGTTTTATTCATTCCTTTCCATTATTTTTTTCTCTAGTCTTTTCTGCCTGCCTTATTTCAGCAAGATAGTCTTCAAACTCTGATATTCTTTCTTCCACTTGATTATTTTGGTTATTGATAGTTGTGCTGTGTTTTTCAGCTCCATCAGGTCATTTATGTTCCTCTCTAAACTGGTTACTCTAGTTAGCAGCTCCTGTAAACTTTTATGATGGTTCTTAGCATCTTTGCATTGGGTTAGGACAGGCTCCTTTACCTCAGCCAAGTTTATTAGTACCCACCTTGTGAAGCCTACTTCTGTCAATTCGTCCATCTCATCCTCCTTCCAGTTCTGTGCGCTTGCTGGAGAGGCATTGCAATCGTTTGGAGGAGAAGAGGCACTTTGGCCTTTTGAGTTCTCAGCATTTTTTGTTGTTGTTGATTCTTTATCATCTTCATGAGTTTGTCTAGTTTCGATCTTTGAGGCTGCTGACCCTTGGATGAGGTTTTGGTGGGGACTTTTTTGTTGATGTTGTTGTTGTTGCTTTCTGTTTGTTTTTCTTTAAATAGTCAGGTCCTTCTTTCTTTTACTTCATTTATTAAATTGATTTATCAGTGTTTCATATGTTTTTAGCTATTGTAAATGATGCTGCATTGATTTCTTTTTCAGACTGTTTGCTGTTGGCTTATATCATGCTACTGATTTTGTATGTTGATTTTTTATCCTGCAACTTTGTTTAATTTGTTTACTAGTTCTAACAGTTTTTTTTGTGAAATTTTTAGTTTTTTCTAAGTACAAGATCATGTCATTGGCAAACTATGCTAATTTAACTTCTTCCTTTCCAATTTGGATGCCTTTTATTTCTTTCTTTCATCTAATAGCTCTTGCCAGTGCTTCCAATATTATGTTGAATAAACTGGTGAAAGTAGGTATCCTTTTCTTGTTCCAGATCTTAGAAGAAAGGCTCTTCATTTCTCACTGTTTATTATGATGTTAGCTTTGGGTTTGTCATATGTGATCTTTATTATTTTGAAGTATGTTTCTTCTATACCCGATTTGTTGAGGGTTTTTATCATAATAGGATTTGAATTTTATCAAATACTTTTTAGCACCTATTGAAAAGATCATATGGCTTTTGTTCTTGGGTTTGTTAATGTGATATATCACCTTCTAACATTTGTGCATGTTGGAGCATTCTCGCATCCCTGGGATTAATCCCACTCAGTCATGGTGAATGATCTTTTTTAATGTGTTTTTGAATTTGGTTTATTATTATTTAGTTGATGATCTTTGCGTCTATGATCATCAGTTATGTTCATTAGCCTGTACTTTTCTTTTTTTGTTGTGTCTGTCTGGTTGTGGTATCAGGGTAATGCAAGCCTCATAGAGTGAGTTTGGAAGTATTCCTTCCTATTCAATTTATTTGTTGTTCTTTGACCTTCTGTTACCTCAGTATTTCTTTTTTTATTCTCAAGTTTTGAAAAGTTTGCTGTTATTATTTCTTTGAATAATCCTTTTACCCTTTGCTCTTGCTCAACTTCCTCTTGAACACCAATAATTCTTAGATTTGGTATTGTTAAGTAATTTTCTTTACCTTATAGACAATATTCATTCTTTTTAATTTTTTTCATTTTTCTGCTCTGATTGTGCATATTCTTTCTTTCTTTCTTTCTTTTTTTTTTTTTTTTTTTTTTTTTTTTTTTTTGTTGTTGTTGTTGTTTCATAGGGCCTCACTCTGTAACTTAGGTTGGAGTGCAGTGTCAGGATCATGGCTCACTGCAGCCTTGCTTTCCCAGGCTCAGGTGATTTTCTCACCTCAGCATCCCAAGTAGCTGGGACTACAGGCACATGCCACCACACCCAGCTAATTTTAATATTTTTTTTTGTAGTAATGGGACGTCACTATGTTGCCCAGGCTGGTCTGGAACTCTTTGGCTCAAGTGATTGCCCACTTAGTCTCCCAAAGTGTTGGGATTACAGGCAAACTGCATCTGGCCTGACTGCATTTTCAAATAACCTGTCTTCAAGCTCATTTATTATTTTCTCTGCTTGATTCATTTTGGTGTTGAGAGCCTCTAATGGATTTTTCAGTTCAGCAAATGTATTTCTCAGTGCCAATATTTCTTTTTTTTTCCTTTCATTCTTTTTTAAAATTTGAGACAGGGTGTCATTCTGTTACCCAGCTTGAATTGCAATAGTACCATCACAGCTCACTGCAGCCTCAATCATCCAGGCTCAAGGGATCCTCCCGCCTCAGCCTCTCAAGTATCTGGGACTACAAGCACACACAACCATGTCTGGCCATTTTTTTGAAAAATGTTTTCGTAGAGAGAGTCTCACCATACTACTCAGACTGCTCTTGAACTCCTGGGCTCAAGTGATCCTGCTGCCTCGGCCTCCCAAACTGCTGGGATTATAGGCAGGAGCCACCATTCCCAGCCTGTGCTTTTTAAAAATTATTTCAATCTATTAAATTTATCTGGTACATTTCTGAAAAGCTTTTCTGTGTTATCTTGGAGATCATTGAATTTCCTTAAAACTACTGTTTTGAATTATTGGTCAGAGATCGCATATTGCTGTCTCATTAGAGTTCATCACTGGTTCTTTGTCTTTTTCTGTTTGCAGAGGTCATGGTTCCGTTTGCTGTTGTATCTTGTGGACTTATGTCTATGTCTTTGTGTTCAAGGATTGTTTATTCCAGTGTTCTCTGTGTGACTTGTTTTGGTTTTTATTGGATATGTTTGCTTAGAAATTCTTTCTAATTTGCCTGTTGATTTTCTTTCTCTCCCTCCCTCCCTCCCCTTCCTTCCTTCCTTTCCCTTTCTTTTTCTTCCTTCCTTCCTTTTTCTTTCTTTCTTTTTCTTTCTTTCTTCTTTTTCTTTCTTCTTTCTTTTACTGTCTTTCTCCTTCTTTCTTTCTCTTTCTTTCTTTATTTCTCACTTTCTTAGTTTCTTTCTTTCTTTCTCTTCCTCCTTCTCTCTTCTTTCCCTCCTCCTCTCCCTCCTTCTCCTCCTCCTCTCCTCCTCTACTTCCTCCTCATCATCCTCCTCCTCATCATCCTTCTTCTTTCTTCTTCTTCTTCTTCCTCTTGTTCTTCCTCTTCCTAATCCTCATCCTCTTCCTCCTCCTACTTTTCCTCCTCTTCTTCTTCCTTCTTTCTTTATTTTTTTTCCTGCTAGGTCACTACCTCCTTTTCAGAGCGAAATGATACCTTAAGCTCAAGTTTGCCTTGGTTCCAGTAATCAGAGTACCACTTGTCCAGAAGCAAGGAGATCCCAAAGGGGAAGTCCCAGTAGTGTGGGAAGACTGGTTAGGGATTCATGCCCAGAGGGCCTGTGGGACAAACCTCCTACAGGGTAGTGCAGCTGAATAGTCACTGTGATGTGGCATATTTTTGGCATAGTTACAGGGCAGAATTTCCAGTGATGGGAAAGGTAGTCCTGCATCCCCCTTCTGTCTCTAATAAGAGAAATATGGCTCTGTCCTGCCCAGCCCACAGAGAGCCAGACTTTTAAGGTTATCTTCCTTGTTCCTTGAAAATGGCTGTTATCCTGTTCTTAAGGTGCGCAGATATCATATTGTTCAAATACACATGCTCTACAAACAATTTGTGCAGTTAACGCAATCATCACAGGGCCCCGAGGCAACATTCATCCTCAGTTTACGAAGATGTCGGGATTAAGAGATTCAAGTAAAGACAGGCATAGGAAATCACAAGAGTATTGATTGGGGAAGTGGTAAGTGTCCATGAAATCTTCACGATTCATATTCTTCTGCCATGGCTTCAGCCGGTCACTCTGTTCAGGGTCCCTGAATTCCCGCAGTAGTCTCTGGCTGTCCTTGATGTTTCTCCCTTCTGGTACTCCCAGTGCTTCCTGTGGGTTCAGGCCAGAAGAGGTCTCCTGCTAAGGAATTTAAGACGGTGGGGAAGCTGGTTTTCTACCTCAACCTGACTTTCTCCAGTGTGGAAACTGTGAGTTTCAACATGCTTGGGGCCAGTTTGCAGGGAGGGGTGTCACAGAAACAGATGTCCAATTCTCTCTCCTCAGAGTTTTTCACTTCTCTATGTCCCTAGGAACTATCTCATCTTTATATTTGAGTTCTGGGGTATTGCTGGTGATAAATTCAGTGTTGTATATTTGGTTTTAGTTTTCTGGTGGGAGAGGGGGAGTAAAGGTATCTTGCTTCTGTGCTTCCATTTTGGAATCATGAGTCTTTTTAATGTCTTTAAAGAAAGATTTAAAAGTAAGTTTCTCCTTTAAGTTGCTGGGAATTAAAACAAAATATATTTGTAGCCTGGATATCTTTTTTTGTTGTTGGTGGTGTTGCTATTGTAACTGACATTTTAATGTTAATTATTTATTTTTTCTAAAAGATTATTGTTTGTGTAGCTAATCATTCAACACCTGTAGTCTTAGTAGGTCTAATTCTGATGTTTACTGTTTCTGCTGATTCTTACTGGTGTGGCTGTTGTTTTCATTTCTTTCTTTTCTTAATTTTTTAAGTTGTGAATTCATACTCAATGAATCATATGTTTGAGACCTGTTTTTTAAAGTGCATTGCTCCATTATATCAGTTTCCTTTAGGCACTAACAACCTATAACCACATTAGCCTGAATTATTCTGCTTAGGATTTTGAGGCCACATGGGATGATATGAATTCTTAGTCTAAAACTCATCAGGTCTTTCCTTTGTTTGTGAAATTTCAGGAAAGATTCCCCATCCTCCCAGACCTTCTCCTAAACTAGGATAAGCAAGTTTTCCTAACATGTATTTATTAATGGTGGGCTTTGGTTGTTTCACTCTTTCACAGTGGGCCTTGCCTTTCTGAGTTACTAGTTTTGAGCTCCAATTCTTGACCCTACTTTGAACCTTGCATAGACCCTGGGCTTTGTCTCTAGTGCACACTTTGGAGGCATTTTAAAAGCAGTCATCCCAAAAGGGTAGATACACCCCAAAATATCCTGCCCATCAACTCCCCTGGGGATCCTGTTCAAATGCAGATTCTGATTCTGTAGGTCTCCAGTAGGATCTAAGTTTTCATTGTGTGTGTATGTGTGTGTGTGTGTGTGTGTTGTAATTTCTAACAAGCTGCTGGTTGATGTGATGCTGCTATTCTGCAGACCACACTTTTTGTAGCACAGCCCTGGATCACTATGGATTGTCATATGTTACTAGCACTGTTATCCCTCTTGATGGTTACCAGCCACTGCTATTGTGTGCTTTTGTCTTTTTGAACATCAAGAAACTGTCCCTACATTCTTGCCAACTCATACGTACACTTAAAAGATGTTTCAAAATCTTTTTAAATTGAGCAAGTTTAAGTGTTTTGAACTAAAAAGCGTTTTAAGAAGTAAAGTCCTAAAAAATGCTCATGTTTTTAGACTTTGAGTATATGTGTATATTTACTTAATGTGTTTCTTTATGTCTAGACCTATGGATCATCTAGTTAGAAAAGAGCAGTAGCTACTCTTTACATATTACCTTAGCTTAGTGTCAATGAAAATTTGTTTTGATATTATTTCTATTCTGTTGATGGTCTACAAAGCAGTGTCTGGGACATTGCAGGCAGTTAAAAATGTGTGTTACACTTGTTAAGATCTTGTAACTTGGAATCAGAAATATATGGATTCTAAACAGGTATTACCGTATTATAGCTGTGTGACTTTCGGAAAATTACTTTTCCAAGCTTTTGTTTCTTTAGCAGTAATATAAGTTTAAATGAATACTTAACTTAGAGGGGTCCTGTGAGAATTTGATGACATAATCCAGCTCTGATATTACAGATGTTTAAACATTCATTTTTTAAAAGAAACAGGAATGTTTAGAATAAAGGGACTATTGTGATTATATTAAATAATTATTAAAATAATGCTCCTTTATAAGACAAGCCATAATTTTCCTCAAAACTATAATTTAATTAATAAATCATTTCAGAATTACACTTTATGTTTATATTTTAGACTTGTATTGTCCAATAGAGTAGACATTGGCCACATGTTGCTATTTAAATTTAAATTAATTAAAATCAAATGAGGCTGGGTTCAGTGGCTCATGCCTGTAATCCTAGCAGTTTCAGCCCAGGAATTTGAGACCAGCCTGGGCAATATGGCAAAACTCTGTATCTACAAAAAAAAAAAAAAAAAAGTTAAAAATTAGCCAGGTGTGGTGGTGGATGCCTTTAGTCCCAGCTACTCAGGAGACTCAGTTGGGGGTTGGCTTGAGCCTGGGGTGTCAAGGCTGCAGTGAGCCATGATTGTGCCACTACCCTCCAGCCTGGGTGACAGAGCAAGACCCTGTCTTAAAACAAAAAACAAAAAACGAATGAAACCACAAATTGAGTGTGTCAGTCCCACTAGCCACACTTCGAGCGCTTAATTGCCACAACTGGGGAGGGGTTATTGCATTGAACAGTGAAGATCTAGAATTTTTCATCATTGAAATTTCTGTTGGTTTGCATTTTTCTAGACTAAATAAATTTTAAAAGTCTATGAATATAGGACCAAAAAAATTTTATTGTAGTTACATGTAAATTAACTAATGCTCCATCCCAGTTTTTTCCCTGAAATCACTCATTTTAGTTTTTGTTGTTGTTGTTTATTTTTAACTGAGCTCAATAATTAGGTTTATGTAAATAAAATTTAAGAAATACAGATTCCAAAAACAAACACACCACCCCGTCATTCCTTCAGAAATGACACTAACACTCTACTATCCTATGCTGTCATCTACTTTTGCTCAGGCCATTCTTTTTTCTTAATGAGAAAAACGACTTCAAGGGAACCAGGAACTTGTATCACTTGGTTACTGGGAAAAGATATAGCAAGTATATTTGTAACACAGTGTAAACAGGCTTAGAGCAAGACATACGTATAACCAAAAGTTTAAAAACAGAAAAAAAGAAAAAGATAAAAGGTAACCTAAAAACAGATTGTGGTGAATTTGCAAAGTAAAAAAGGCAATATGAGATGGAACTGAATAAAGAAAGGAGGGTTCTTGGTTTGTTTCCAGCAGAAAAGATAATAAATCTAGGAAGCTGTGCTGTTCACAATTTGACCTCACCCACAGGAAGTATTGGATGGGTCATTATGGAATTCCTTAAGGAAACGAAAATAGATTTGGAAAAAGTACAGTTTAGGAAATGCCAAGAAGGTGGCTTTTTCGGAGATTTAGTATGTTGAAGAGAAAGGCTAAGGAAATGGATTTTTATCCTCACAGGAAAACAGTATGTTTTATGATGATTTAACTAAGCTGTTAAAATGAAAAAGGGCTAGATTAATAAAATTGATCCTTAGATGATATTCACACTGGGTCAAAACATAGCTTCTGAAATAGAAGAACAGACACATTATAGTATATTAAGGGAAAATGTTGGATAGTAGTTAGGTCTGGATACACTGAAGTTTGTAAGACAACAGCATTGGAACAATTCCAAATGCCTGATGTAATCATCACAACTATTTGATCAGAAAACATATCAATAATTTATTCAAATAATCTTGATTCTCCCACTGCAAACAGATGCATTCCTCAACTTAATCTAAGTCACATCCCTTCTCCCCAAGATTGCTTTATCAAAAGATATAATTTGCAATAGCACAAGAACTAGAATTTATTATTTCAGTGAAATCTAGCTATATTCAAATGTTCCTTAATTTGAAGAGAATAAAGCTAGCAACAACAGGATATCCTGTGTGTGCCGATGTATTTTTAATTTCAAACAGTTAATTAGTGGTAGAGGGATTCCAAGTTGCAAAGGACTTAATTGAAACTGAACATCATATTCCTGGAACACAGTAGGTGCTCACTAAATATGTGTTGAAGCAGTCAGCACCATCATTGTATTAATACTTTTACTCCACAGTTCATGAGAAACATAGATGAGAATAAGGAGCACAGATGTTTTTCTGACAAAGTCTTAATTTCAAGAAAGTCAGCTAACAAGCTACAGAAATAGCAGGGTGCTTCACAAATTGTTAAGCATACATGGGGCTTATAGGAAATTGAATTTACATTTTGAAATGCGATTTGATTAGAATAATTGACTTTGCAACCATTGTGATTTTTCTCAGAATTATCCCATTTTTAAAACATTCTTTATGTTGGGTCCAGTGCTGGGTCTTCTTCATCTTTGTGGCTATTCTTCCCTTCTGCCCATTTTTATCACATGATTGGATACATGTCTGCTTATTTGAAAAAAATGCCATTAATAATACTCTTGAAATGTTATTGCACAACAAGCCCAATCTTTGGACACGTTCATTCATTTTAAGTATGGAAACATATTATTAAATAATCTTTGTGTGTCTTTAAAGGGGAAAACATCTCATATTTAAATATAATTATGCATAAACTTCCCTTGACAAATTATTTTCCACTGATTAAATTCAATAAGATGACAGCAAGAATGAGATAAAAAGATAAATTCAACCAGAAGATGTTGTGGAAAAGAAAATCATTTTACATAGGTCAGTTGTCCTGGGCTCTGATACATTAGTTTTACTTTATTTTGTATACTTCTATCTATTTTATGGGAAAACGGAAATATAAGCTGTAAAGGATGCCCTGGCAATTTTAATCAGTGGATGCCCGAAGTGAATATTCTCATTTTAGCAGGAGCTTTAAATTTTAAGGAAGTTGTCTGATTTCTCAGCTTGATTCAAAATGAAGGTATTTAGTTTAATTCCCTACTACTTCATGAAAAATTTTTAACAAAGACAGTCTGTTTTATGTTTGTAACAAATATTTATTACTACTCTCAGTAACCCAGTCAAATCAAAGGAATGTAATGAGTTTCATTTTCTGAGTCACTTTCCTCATTAATAGTGATATTATCTTGTATAAATACAAAGATGAAGTGATTTAAAGTTCTTTACATTAAGAGCAATAATATTATTGTTGCTGTCGAGACATTTTAGTATAGTTGAAGAGGAAATGCTACTGCCTCATGTTCTGATTTTTTAAAAAACAAATGAAATACCCTATTAATACTCTGTCAAATCTTAGAAAGAAATGTTCAAGAGGATTTACTGTCATTTTCTTGCAAGTGGTATGGTCCTGATAGTTTATATTATAATATTAAGGGGATATCTTTTCCTGGGGTCTTACACCATCAAATGTCGAGAGCCTTTTAATAATTTATTCAACTTGTCATTTTTCACAGGCTATAAAACTTTTTCTCTACCAAAACAACAAGAATAAAGAGGATTCAAACCATTTGAAAAAATAGTGTGGAGATTTTTGTGGGAAATAAGTTATAAGAAAATGCGTAAAGTGAATAATGTTTCCTGTGGCTAGTAGAGTGTTCTCTATGATGAGTGTCTGTGTATAAATGACCTGAAATCTGATCAGGAACAAGGAGGCAAATTGAGCCACAAAGAGGTGTTTTAATGGAATATTCCAGGCTCTTACAATGATGCACTGCTGTGGTTTGCTAGTCTATTTTGATCGTACACCTATGCATCTGCATTTCAGATATAAACAAAACACATAAGAGATCTTCCAGTTCTCTTATCTCATCTACTTAAGTGTGACTGGCAGGCAACTCATTAAATTGCTGGAGCTGATAGTGTGAATAAAAAATATTAGGAGACACTTGCATATCTGGCAACATGTTACTGGTAAATAATTTATTTGTATTCTTGGAACAGTGCAGAACAACTGAGAGGACTACATGAAGAATTAAATAATGTTTTAAAATTTGGCATTCCTTTCATAAAGCCCCAATCAATTTTGACACTACACTTAACAAGTATTTAAACTGACACTTACTGCTATTTTTCAACATTCTCAAGTAACTTTTAAATACTTTCCTTTTAATCTTCCAATTGTCTGTATACTACACTAGAGCAGCTATTATAAAATCAGTTTTTTAAAAATGGTGTCAGTTTTATCTAACAACCCAAAAAATAGTCTCTCAAAAATTATCAAAAAATTTAAATGTGGCCTGGCGTGGTGACAGCACTTTGGGAGGCCGAGGTGGGCAGATCACGAGGTCAGGAGATTGAGACCATCCTGGCTAATATGGTGAAACTCTGTCTCAACTAAAAATACAAAAAATTAGCCTGGCGTGGTGGCAGACGCCTGTAATCCCAGTTACTCAGGAGGCTGAGGCAGGGGAGTCTCTTGAACCTGGGAGGTGGATGTTGCTATGAGCCGAGATCGTGCCACTGCACTCCAGCCTAGATGACAGAGCAAGACTCCATCTCAAAAAAAAAAAAAAAAAAAAATTAAATGTGCCAACAATAATAGTTTATGGGTGGGAATATATAGAAGTTTTTGACTCCTGTAAAGACAATTTAGTAAGGTGGCAAAATAGTAACTTTGAGTTTTGGGCAACAGTTCAAATATCTTTGTTTTGGGAAAAGACAACTAGGACCATGTTATATTTGGGGTATTTATGTAAAGCCCTCCCTATGTACAGAGTAACTTCACTTACCGATTACAGAGCTCCGTTTCCTGGGTGGGCCTCATAAAACAGATAGAGAACTTCCTACCAGCGTCCTGAGACAAACCTGCCTACCTGTAAAGAGACAATTCCACTGCATGCATCAAGGCAGTGAGTTCCAGGTACAGACCACGCGCCTGCTGGGAAGAGTTCCGTATTAATTAGGCCCAGAGGAAGCTTACCATTGCCACCTAATACTTTACCCTATGCTTCTTTCCAATTATTCCAAAACAAAAGGTCAAAAGGGAATATCAATCATAAGCCAGAAGTCCAGAGGTTTTCCCTTCCAATGTGGACATGAAGGTGTTTTCACACGTGGCAGGGTCTAGCAATATCATCATGTGATTGGCATGGGTTTTCATTTGTCAACTTACTTTTTGTACTTGGCTATTTATTGTTTGCACCTGCACACTTCCATCCTATTTCCAGGCCCTGCAAGAGTCTTTCAGAAACCCATCAGAGTCAGAATTGATGCACTTTTCAGACACCATCTGCCTTCATGTTTTTTTTTGTTTTTTTTTTTTAATTTTTAAGCGGGATACGTGACTTGGCAGCTCCAATATTTATATTTTCACTATCCCACGGTGATCCCTGATATGTAGTAATTTGTCATTTTGTTGAGGTACAAATCTGAATTATTCTTATCACTCCTTACAAAGACTGATGTGTGAAGCCAGTTATTTATTCAGCAGCAGAACAAACTAACAGCCAAACAACTGCGTCTCTATTTAACTTTGACGGTTGCCTTTCTCACTGCCTGTATTGTCACTCTCTCAAGGTGACAGTCTTTCTTGTTCTTTTTGTTTTTTTCTTAAGGTCCAGCAACCAAGATATAAAACAATGAAAATGAAATAGCATCAAACTAGGGATATGATTTTACACACTGTGGATAGCTCGTGTGACTCTCCACGGATCCATGATTCAAGGGAAACTTAACTATGTTGGCAAATTTGGGGATTATGAACAGTCTCAGGACATATTCGTTGTAAACTTCGACAAGATGCTAGCAGTGACTTTTTCTTTCAACTCTTGTTTGAATTGTTCCCCACATACAAAATGCCTCCCTTCACTACCTTCTTGCTCCTACTTTACTCTCCAGAAGCAAACACTCGGCTACGTGGTGTGCATCCTTTGAGGCCTCTTTCTACTCACTTACATAAATAGATTTATGTGTCTGTGCATAGACCACTTTATTATTTTTTAAAAATGTAAATTGGGATTATACCGGAATGCATGAGAGCAGGGACTTTGTTGATTCTGCTATAAACAGAGGTGAGAGGAGTGTTTGAAACATACTAAGCAATCCTGAAATATTTGTTGGGTTAATATAACTTGCCTTTTAAAATTTACTTTGTTTTGGTGATGATCCCATGTCAGTACTTGGGTTTTGTCTACCTCATTTTTTTCCACAGATCTGCATGGGATTCTAAAATGTGAATATATGATAAAGAAATTAAGCACTTTACATCCTAGTTTGTATTAAGACATTCAAGTGTCTCCTTTAAATAAATCCTTTTCTGTGCACAATGACTTCTTGTTGGAGCTGACAATACAGTCATTCACATTCTCACTTTCAGGGTTATTACACCCTTGAAAGTGTTTGGTTTAGATCGTGTGTTCCTTGAAGGGCAGAGATGGTGTCACTTTAAAAATGAAAATGATTAAGTGTTGAGTTTAGGCAATGAAGCACATTGACAGATACCTATGTAGTTAGTGACTAATAATGTCTAGAGGAACAATTTTGCTAGAATATATTTGGTGGGGAAGATTACAAACTGTGACTTACCTTTAAAAAAATAAACAAGTAGCTTGTTAACAAGTGTTAAGGAGGGGAGTCTTGAATATGCCTGTAGAAGCAAGGTGGACAGAAAATTGGAATTGCCTCCTTAAAAGGCTGTTCTCTTTAAATATTAGTTAACACTCTCCACATCCCACTTTCCTCATTTAGTAAAGTTGACAAGAAGATATGAACTTTTTCAGGTGATGAAAGTTGGCCTTATATTTGTAACTTGCTTACTGGATATTTTTAGAAAACCCCAAATGATGCTCAACCATATCTGTTAAAATGTGCAAAAATCAGCATTTTGTCTCAGATTGCATTCAAATTAAACAGAAAGTAAAATGATGAAACTTGGAGAAAAGTGTGAACCTTTTTTACACCGACACAACAATTGTTAAGCTAAGCAACTACTTTTTATTCCCAGATGAGATTAAATAATGATATAGGCACACCAGAAACAATATTTTTATCCCCAGGTGAGAGATTGTTTCTGTCTAATAATCTCAAAATATTGCCTTGGTAGTAATTGTTTTTGTGACATAAAAATGATTGAGAACAAGCCAGTAAAATTTGTTGCTGAAAAAGGAAAACATTAAATTAGACCCCAACTTTCCGTAAAATAGAACCATATGGTACATTTAATTATAAGTTGAGGAGATATTTGAAGTTTTAATTTAAGTGTTTTACTTACGACATTAGCTCAATTCTTCTGCCCAGATGTCTAACAACAAGCCACAGCACCACATACTGAAAAACAACCACACTAAAGATAAAAAACAAAAACTGATGAATCATATACTTGCTCTCCACAACAAAAAGGTGTAAAACTCTAAAAGCTCATCCTACAGGGTTAACTCAAAATGCAGCTGCACTTGGTGGGCTGAGTGGACAAGACAAGGTTAGAGGAACCCTGATTCTGAGGCTTATTTCTGAGCCCTTTCAATTTACAGAAGCACTCAGCATGCCCCAGTGCCACATTTTGGGGAATCATTTTCGGTACTCCAACACTAGGAACTGATTAGCCTTTGGCAAATTATGTATCATCTCTGAACCTCAGTTTCTTTATCTGTAAAATGGGAAAAAAACGAAACCTACTTCACAGAATTATCATACGGCTAAATAGTGTGGTAATATATGTGAAAAAATTAGCACGGTACCTTTCACAAAGTAGATACTTAAAAATGTCAGCAACTTCCCCTCATCCTCCTTCACTTCATGCTTTACATGAATCTGGGGCATCTTTAATCAATCACAGTAAGCTGGCCATTTTAGAAAGCATGATCGTATTATGTATTGTACAGCTTGAGGGTGGCATGTACTGCCGCAGATGTTACCTTCTTGCCAGGACAATGGAGATTGATGAGTGGAGGAGGGGGGAGGCCCGAATGTGGGGCTCCATCAGGCAACTAATGGGTCCTGTGATCCGTGCCCCTCTCAGTTGCTTGGTTTGAGGCAAGATGAACAGAGCCAGGAACAGCTGAGCAAACAAAATAATCCAGACCATACTTGTGGTAATGGTGACAAACTCTAAGAAATAACATCAATCATTTGAAGCAATGACCGTCTTCTCAGGCTGTGCTCACCTGGATTGGAGGAGGAAAAAAAAGTAAGTGTGCTGTTCAATACTCCTGAGTAAAAGCTCTTTTCAACAGCGATGGCTTTGTTGTTCTCTTATTACTCACTCTATTTTGTCCTCAATACTCACTCTTCTTGTTCCACCTTTGCTTTCAGCATCATAAAGCTGACAGAGCAGACTGTGAAACCAATTCATCGTGTGGCCTGTCCAATGAATTACGTTTACTCCCAATTCTGAAAGGTGCTTTAAAACAAACACAAGAGGAGCCAGCATTTCTCTCATTAGACTACCAGTAGGCGGAAACCTTAGGCTTTACATGAAAAAGGCCCACTTTACTAACCTGAAGAGCATCTTACCTCCAAAGCACTCATCAGGGCAGTTGCTCCTGATTGTGAATTATTATTATTTTCCTGCTGATTTTGTTTTAATGTCCAGTGGAGATACTCACCTTCCCCTTCTAGCTAGTTGACAGATATTCTGGTAAGCTGGGACAGTTGCTTCCTTTGCCCACCTACTGCTTTTTGCCCGGTTTAACACCACCAGTACTTTATTATTCACAGCACCGTTAATTAATTAATAAGGTATTTGGTGATGATATTAAGGAAGCTGGAACCATTTCAGTTTAGATTGGCACTACTCAAGACATCGGTACAACTGATGTTTGCTCAGAAATAGAAGAATATTGCAGGGAATCTGGGAGAAAATAGTAGATGGCGAATTTGGAACCAACTAATTAGAGTATCATTGTAATGTGGATGGGGAACAAGTTAGTATTTACCTTTCTACGAATATAAAAATGATTTCTGAAGCAGTGCCACAAAATGGTGATTCTAGTGGGGATGAAGAACTATTGCAGAATCTGTCACCCAGAAGCATGCCACGTTTGGGAAAGCGTATTCACTACACCTATTTCTTATATAAGCCAGAAAGTAAAACTGGACAAAACTTCTTGACTGGAGGAGAGGGAATATATAGAGAGTGAGAAATCAATGTAGGAGGCATTTAGAGTGGGAACAGAAAGTCAAGAAACACTTTGAAAGTAAAAATTAAATATTTGGGAGAGTATTTTACTTATTCATGAGAGCAAAGTATTTCCAAGAACTTTAGCAGCATATATTACATATTTTTAAAGTCCTGGTTACCATGGATTTTAATAGCTGGTATAGCAAAATCTCCTTTTTTATTTTTTATTACGTTGAAGCCTAATTGGAGAAAACAAGGTGGTGTAGCAGACAGAGGGCTACTGAGATTGTAATACTGGCTTTGCAGTATTACATATACTGCAGTTAAATTCAGTGAACATTTTTGAGAGCATCTTGAGTATATGTTCTAGGACCTTTGAGAGCTCTCTTCATCTTTGAACCTGTTTCCTCCCTGTAAGTTCCAGTTACTATTGCTGTGTAACAAGCCATGCAAAAACATGGTGGCATGAAACACTCATGGTATAGTGCTCATGGATTCTGTGGGTCAGGAGTTTGGACAGGGCAGAACCTGTATTACTTGTCTCTGCACCATGATGTCAGGGGACTTCGGCTAGGAAGTCTCATGTGGAGGCGTCTTTACACACATGTGTCTGGTTGTTAACTTGACTGTTGGCTGGACTCTTTGCTAGAACACCTACACATGACCTCTGGGTGGGCTAGTTTGGGTTTCTTCAAAGAATAGTAGCTGGCTTTGAAGAGTGAATATCCCAAGAGAGCCAGGTAGAGACTAGCCTTGAAAGACATATAGTCTTATATTCACCCTAGATAAAGCCCATCTAGATTGAGTGGAGGGAGCATAAACCCTCTCTCGATGGGAGGCATGTCAAAGTCATAGTGTAGTAGTAGCCTGTGGAATGGGAGATGTTTTTTTGAATATCTTCGGAATATACAATCTGCCATATTATAACTCAGTTCAATAAAGTGTTGTGATGACTTGCTGAAGAAGTGTTTTGGCTTTCAAAAATGTGAGCATCAGAAGAACTAGTGGTTTTCGAACAACTGTAACATTACAATGAATATTGTATTTTCTTCAGGAAGCATTATAATCTTCTCCACCACCCAGGAGGCAACTGGCTTTGTTTGGTGAATACGTTTGGGTTGGTGGAGTAGGGGTTCTTCCAAAGCTCTGACTGAATAACAATACTACATCCTTGCTATCTTTCTTAGGAAGACCTCAGCCTGGGATTTGTTGCCTGCCTCTACCACTTATTATCTGACTGACTTTAGACAAATTAGTTAACATTTCTTTGCCTCAGTTTCTTTATCTATAAAACAGGAGATAATAGTAGCTATCTACTGGAGTTATTTTGGGACAAAAAAGGGCCAGTGCGTGTAAAACAATTTGCACAGTTCCTGAAATATACTAAGCACTCCCTAAATGAGAGTTGTTATCATTTAGGAGGGTAGTTTAAATTATCTGAATGTATTTCTTTCCCTGAGTTAAGTAATTGTTGTTATTCAGACAAAAAGGAAATTTCAGGAAGTGGTAACTTGGTGATGGGGGAAAGAAGTGCATGGCTGAGGGAAACTGGACAAAAACATGTTTAAAAGAGTATTTTAATGCAATTTTGCCACATGGTGTGGGCAACAGGGTTAACGTTCTTCCCTGTCTTTACTCAAGAGTCTTCAATGAAACTTCAGTTTCCCATTTATGTGCTGTGTAGTTGCATTTATCTTGGGGCTACAATAGAAGCACGGAATCTTTTTTCAAAGAGGAAGAGAATGAGACAGAGGCAGCCTTGAGAGGCCTCTTAGGTTTGTGTTCTGTTTTATTTCCTAGAATTCTTTCAGTGGCTACAGAAGGTGAAATGACAGGTGCTACTGAATCTCTTACTCCTGCCTCAGTCAAAGCTATTGGTAACCTTTTTCACATCCTTTATTTTAATGCTCTGCATAAAGGAATTCTTTGATCTCGAATGACAAACAATATTTGAAAACCCCTCCAGCTCTGAGAATCTTCTAGAATCTACTTCTGAGTGTTCTTGAATATCAGGCAATTATGAATGTATACATAGTCTTCCACAATTTACATTTTATATTTTAACATCTGTTTCTTGGAGCTGTATGTAGTTTAAAATAAAGTTATTAGAAAAGCAAAATTTTAGATTACTAACAGTGTCACAGATTATCAAAACAAGATTTATATGGATATGATAATTTGTCTTCCAGTAAAATAAGAGAACAAAGACCATGTGGGAATCATATCCCTTTTTTTCAATACAAATTACTCAAAATGCACACACTCATCATAACAACATCCTAAACTACTACCACCAAAAGATTTAGCCATGTCACTGTAAGTGGTTTTCATAGTTTTTGATGTTGTCGTTACCTTCCATGCAATGGTTTTATTGTGTGTCAACTTACCTAAACTATAGTGGCTACACTTCCCATATTCCTTTTCTTCTGTGGTTCCAGGTTAGAACAAGAGACATGTATGGGAGATTTGGGTGGTGCAAGTGAAGCAGCAGCTCTGAGGGTCAGACACAAGAGCCGTCCATGGATATTGTTGCTGAGATGCCAGCTCACTTTGTTGTTGTACAGTGCACCCAGACCCTCAGCACCTCCAGCTCCTCCCACGTCTCTTCCTTTGCCTTTTCAGAGTTCTAGGCCAGATATGCACACAACTCTGTGGCAGTCATCACCCATCTGACAGGTTATCATCATCATCAAGGTTGGAGATAATGAGGAGCCAGTGAGAGGTTCCAGTTTGTCCTTCTTCTCCCTCAATTTAAGCTCAACACCAGCCCCAAAGGCAACAACCTTGCATAGATTTTTAAATCAGTTCTCATGATTGCATTAGGTCTAATTTCTTTAGTAACTCCCTCATCCTATATCACCATGGTGTACCTTCTTCAATTGAATGGATACAACTAATTGATAAACCTAGTATCATATTTCTTAGCTTTAAAAAACCCACACCTCTACAACCTTTTCTTACTTTATCTTCCATGTATTTCCAATAGTTAAGAAGGTTTTATATACAGTTGACCCTTAAACAACTCAGGGATTAGGGGCACTGACCCCCTGTGTAGTTGAAAATCTATGTATAATTTTTGACCCCCTGCAAACTTAACTATTAATAGCCTGCCATTGACTGGAAGCCTTACTGATACCACAAACCATTGGTTAACACGTATTTTGTATGATACATATATACTGTATTCTTAAAGTGAGCTAGAGAAAAGAAAATGTCGCCAAGAAAATCATAAGACAGAGAAAATATATTTTCTATTCATTAAGTGGAAGTGGATCGTCGTAAACTCTTCATCCTCCTGGTTTTCACATTGAACAAGGTGAGGAGGTTAACATTTGAACTTCACCTTGTCCTGAAAACTATCACAAGGATTAGCCAGGCATGGTGGCAACTGCCTGTGGTCCCAGCTGCTTGGGAGGCTGAGGCAGGAGAATGGCGTGAACCCGGGAGGCGGAGGTTGCGGTGAGCCGAGATCACCCCACTGCACTCAAGTCTGGGTGGCGACAGAGCAAGACTCCATCTCAAAAAATAAATAAATAAATAAATAAATAAACAAACTATCACAAGGAGGGGGAAGAAGGATAATAGGAGAAGGAGGAGGCGGAGATAGTTTTGCAGCCTCATGGGTGGGAGAGGTGAAAGAAAATCCATGTATAAGTGGATCAGAGTAGTTCAAACTCACGTTGTTCAAAGGTCAACTATAGTTTATTTTCAGTACATTATATAAAATCAAGAGGCGCTAAATGATCTGGTTTCCAGCCACTTCTCCACTTCATCTCTTTCTTCCACTCTCATCTACACTTCAAACACACTAATCTCCTCCATGATCCTCAAACCCAAGGAGGTTCTGTCTCTTTATCTTGGCAAATGGCTGTGACACTTTTCCCGTTATTTACATGGCTGGAATATCTTCTCACTTTTCAAATATTTAATTAAACACTACCACCTATGAGGACGTTACCTAACATTTCTTTCTATGTGATCCCTCCATACCAATGGCATCTATTGCTGAACTGTCTTTGTTTCCTCTATAATATGCACTGCATGATTATAAAATACGCATTTCTTTTTTAGTGTATTTTTATCCACCTCTGAGCAGAATATACGTTCTATCGTGGCAGAAACTTGAGTTTGTTTTTATTCTCAATTGTGTTCACATTTCCTAGCACAGTGCTAGGAACACATGGCAGCCTTCTCTTGGTGAATCAATAAATTTAACAGCTATGCTAATGCAGTAACATAACAGTCTGGGTATATATACACTTGGAAGCACTCTATTCTCTGACAGGACATAAAAGGAGTTTTCAGGTCATCTTCTTCTGCTGTTGATAGGTGGTAGCTGTGTAAGTTTGAACTTGATCTTGTCCTGAAAATGATCACAAGCTTCCAGGTCCATGTCCACTTCCTAAATCATGCCAGAGTTTTGCCTTTGGAAATTAAATTCAGTATAAAGGACATACATTTCTTTCCTGTAATCCAAAGAATCATGTTTGGATATAGGTTTCTTCTGATGGAGGTGGTAGTTAAAAAATACAGTCCTGACAAATCTTATTAGTAACGTTTAAAAGCATGCATACATCTTGGATGTGATATATGGCCTTCTCCAACACAACCTGAAAAAATGGACCCAATGACCATAGGACATGAGAAAATACGAGACTTTATTTCTTCCTGGATGTTACTGATAGACATATACTTTTATAGATGCACTGCAACTATTTGGAAAGGTAAAAAATGTAACTTATCTCCCTGGGCTCACATAGAAACAGAAATGGTACTGTCTGATCAACTATGCTATTTCTGATGTTCTCTAGAGTCACGTATCTTGAACAGAGCCAATAAAAATGTAAAAAAAATCACACATACGCCTACCTAGACATAGTCATTCTCTTTTTTTAAAGTTTTCCTATCTATTTCTATTGTCTATTTGCAAAGAAGCTAACTGCAGTTGGGTACTTGTTTCAAAACAGGAGGAAGAGAAGAGCTGGCTTTGCTAACAATTGTTATAGCAGAATCACAGTGACACTTGAAGTATTTTGGCTTTGGAAGTTGTCCTTGTACATTAATTGACATATCTCCGAGAGAATCAAATCACAACATGTAACTGCAAACGTCTTGTTTTTCAAAAATCTCCTTTTGTGAAAAAGTGTAATCTACTCATTTATTTGATTAAAAAGTACAAATCAGAGGTAAAATATATGGGATAACTATCACTTCCATGGAGAACCTCAACTGACTTCTGAACTAGCTTATTTTCCTCCATTAACATCTCATTATTTTACCTTGAACTTCTCCTTAATGTAACTTACCACATTGATACTGAAAAGTATGTAAACTTAAAAAAGTATCTCTTCTGTCCTAGACTGTGAATTTTATTATGAAGTCTGGTAAGAACAGGATTATGTTTTTCTCATTTACTGCTGTGAAACCATAGCCTTACACAGTGCCTTGTACATAGCATGTGCTTAATAAATGTCAAATGGAGGAGTTATACATCATGTCCTTCACAAAACGATACCAACATGGTTCATTTTTACCTAGGTTTCCCCCTTTTTTCCACTTTTCATTTCTACATAAAAATGTGGAGACAAAAAATGTCAGACACAAAATTTTGAGAACATCATCACAGATGTTGCAAGACTGGATACTAATACATAACACCATTGTGTAGATGTAGGTATAATGGTGGTAACATTGTGGTCTTCAAACCTGAGAAAATTGCGTACGATAAATACTTGGTAATATGCTGAACCAACTAAGTGAGTTTGTGTCACTTTTCTTCCTTAGAACTGAAATCATCAAAGACTTCTGCTTCCTGTCGTGGCTCTTACTCCATTGAAGGTGAAAAACCACACAAATTCCTCAAGAAAATGATTTCCCTTTAGTTTTTAATATCATTGAAGATTATCTTAAATGGTTTCTCTGACCTCTTTTCAAACTTTCAATCTTGAAAATAAAAATAGGATGCCTGCCAGACCTAGTCAGAAAGGGAGGTGAGGAAGTGGGACAAGTGAGGAGATGGTAATTAATCATACCGGTAATTAATTATACCACCTAGGGCACTTACTCCAAATTTGGATGAAGATAAGAATCATTGAAACTTGATAGAAGAAAAAAAAAAAAGATTATTGCTGCAACTGAGACCTACTGAACAAGAATTGCCAGGGTGATCTATATATTTAATACATATCCCTTAAGGATTCTTATCACGCTGGCCAACCTAGAAAGGACTGCTCAAGGTAGCGCAGGCTTCAAGGTGAACCCAAGTATAGGTTACAGGAAGTTGTTCAATAAATCGTGAAAGGCAGAGCAGACTGAGTACAGATGATCAAAGGAGGTACGTCTGTAATATCAAGAAGCCAACAAGAAACGGAAAAGCTTTCCCAATAGGTTACCATGACAGCTACAGTAATTATAAGAAAAAATGCAATCTAGTCTTCTAGGGTAGTTACTTTTTTAAAATAATTGAGGTCTAACTTATATCCAGTAAAGTGTACAAGCCTGAATTCTAAGGTTTGAAAATATTTTACATATGTACACACCTTTGGAACTCCTTTCCAGAACATGATATTAACCATGTCAGTTACCACAGAATGTTTTCTCATGCCACCTCCGCAGTGATTTCTAATGTGTTCTTACTCTTTCTACGGTCAGTAGGCTCTATGGTAATGTTTTGTTTCTTTTTCATTGCAGATGTGTGTAATTTGTATTATCTCTCTTATTCTTGCTTGGAGTATGGCAATTTTATAATATTTTCAAAGAACTAACTTTTGGGTTTGTTGTTTTTTCCTGTTATATATGTATATTCTATTTCATAGATTTATGCTCTTAAATACAGATTATATTTCCTCTTTCCACTTTCTTTAGGTTTAATTTGCTATTCTTTTCCAGCTGTATATGAGTTAGAACCTAACATTCCTGAATTTTAACTCTTCTTCATTTTGAATACAAACAGTCCTCAACTTAGGAAACTTTGACTTAACGATTTTTCAAATTTAAGAAGGTGTGAAGGCAATACGCATGAAACCATGCTTGGAATTTTGAATCTGGATCTTTTCCCAGGTTGGTGATATATGGTTCAGCACTCTCTTGCGATGCTTCACAGTGGCAGAGAGCTGCAGCTGCCAGTCAGCCACAGCATCAAGAGAGTAAACAACAGACACTGTACCGTGTACTGTGTTGCCCAGTGGTTTTGTCCAAATGAAGGGTGTTAGAGTTCTGAGCACAGCCCAGCCGGAGTAGGCTGGACTCAGCTATGATGTTCAGGAAGTTAGATGTATTCAATGCATTTTTAATTTATGATCTTTTCAACCTAAATTGCGTTTATCTGGAGGTAACCCCATTATAAGTTGAGGAGCTCTACAGAGTAGACAAGTTACAGTAAGCTAAGGTTAAATTATTATTAAAGAAACAATTTAAAAATAAATACATGTAGTATATTCTAAGTGTATAGTGCATAAATTCTGTCATAGTGTACAGTAATGTGTTAGGCCTTCACGCTTACTCTTCACTCATTCCCTGAGTCACCCAGTGACTTCCTGTCCTGCAAACTCCATTCTTGGTAAGTGCCCAATATATGTGTACCATTTTTTATCTTTTATACTATATTTTTAGCTGCACCTTTTCTATGTTAAGATGTACCAATACTTATCATGGTGTTGCAGATCCTTACAGTATTCAGTATAGTGTCATGCTGTACTTTTTTGTAGCCCAGGAGCAGTAGGCTATACCTTGCAGCCTAAGGGTGTATCAAGCTACACCATCTAGGTTTGTGTAAGTGCACTCAATGATATTTGCACAATGACAAAATCACCTAAGGATGCATTTCTCAGAATATATGCCCATCATGAAATAATGAATGTACGTTGTTATTAATTATAGTCCCCATGCTGTACAACAGATCTCAATATAATTCTAATCTAAAGGTCTATCATGGCATTTGCAAATAGTGATCCATTTTATTATTTTTATTTTCTAATTCTTATGCCTCTTGTTGTTACCTATTTTATAATTGCTTTGGATAACACCTCCAGAATAATATTATATGGTAGTGGACATAGTGCTCCCATCTTTTCCCTGTTCCAGGCCTTAGTGGGAATGACTCTAGTGTTTTCAGATTAAATATGATGTTTAATATTCAGGTATATATTTGACCATGTTGTAGATATATTCAACCATTCATATTTTCTGCAGTGATTTATTAATAACAGGCATTTTATGTTATTGAAGTATTTTTCAGCATCTATGGAGATAAGCCTACATTTTCCCAGTCAGTCAATTAATATGGTAAATCATATTGATAAATTTTCTAACTTGGAACCTTCCTTTCATTTCTGATATAAAACCAACTTGGCCATTCATATTGTTTTCTTAATGTGTGATAATGCTAAGATACTGATATTTCATTTAAGGTTTTGACTTTGCTATTTTATTCATAAGTGATTCTAATCTGTAATTTCTTTTTCTCTGTTTTCTTTATCAGATTTTCCTACTAGTGTTACAACATTTTCATAAAAACAATTAGGATGTTTTCCTTTCTATTCTGTATTCTCTAAGAATTTATTGACTATGGGTACTATCTTTTTCTTCTATGGAAAGGTGTTAAACTGTATTTTCCTAAGAAATACTGTATTTCATTTAGATTTCAAATGTATTTGCACAAAGGTGTACAAAATAGTATTTTCATGATTTAAAAATTTCCTCTGTATTCATAGTTATTTCTCTTTGCCATTTCTTATTTTGTATATTTTTGGTTCCTCTTTTTTTCTAAAACTACTTAGTCTCAATTCTGTCTATATTCTGTCTTATGTTGGTAATAACTGTGTGTATTATTGTGGTGTTTTATATATATATTGGATTTTGTCCCTAGCTCCTGGCTCATAACTCCCATAGACCTGGTTACAGTGTTTTATTAGAATGTTGGGTGCATTAGGCCTCAGGGACAGCCTCTGACCTTCTTCCTGCCTTTCTTTCATCTGCTCCAATGCAGGACTCTAATGTTCTCCTGCCTTTCTCTTTGTGGGGTTTAAGACTCTGTCATGAGAGGGTCCCACCCTATACCCTGGGGGAAGGAATGCTAATGTCATGAAGCTTCCATTAAAAATCCAGGAGGACAAGGTTACCAACCACACATGTAAGTTGAGGACAGTCTGTGTCATAAAGACCTAGCAAATTCATCAGGTGATGATAGTCGATGAGAGATCCCAGCAGCTACCAGCTTAGGCAGTACAGACCAGATGGCCACACAAGCCAATCCAAAGAAATCATAAGCTAAATTAAACAGTTGTTTTAAGCCACTAAAGTTTGTACAAAGTTAACTAATACAGCCTCCTATGTTGCATTATTTTATATTAGTCAATCTTTTTTGTTATTTTATCTCTTCTAAAAGAATGTTAACAATTTTGTGTTGACCGTAGAAATTACAAAATGTCTTTATTACAACCTACTTGAAATTTATGTGTTTTCCACATGCCGATCAGTGTTTGAACATTATAGCAATTTATTCCATTTACCCTCTCTCACTTTTTTTTTTTTTTTTTTTGGCTATTTTTGTTATAGATTTTATCTCTGCTTGTCGACAGCTCAACAAAACATTGTTACTTTAAATGAGGAACTGGCAAACAAGAGGCTGTAGAATGCCATCCTGCTTTTTATTAGTAAAGATTTATTGGAACACAGCTGCTGTAATTTAAACGTATCCTCACCAAAAATTCAGGTGTTGTCAGTGTGATAATATTAACAGCTGGGGCCTTTAAGAGGTGATTAGGCCATGAGCACGCCTCTCTCCTGAATGGGATTAAGCCCCTTATTTTAGAAGGCTGTGTGCATTTGGTTAGCTTGCCCTTCCACCTTCTGCCATGTTAGGATATGGTGTTCCTCCATTCCAGAAGATGCATTCCCTCATCAGACAACCAAACATGTGGGTGCCTTGATTTTGGACTTCTGAACCTCCAGAACTGTGAGAAAATATATTTCTATTCTTAATTAATTACCCATTGTCAGATATTTGTTGTAGCAGCCCAAATGGACTAAGAAAACACCCATGCCTGTTTATTTCTGTATTGTCTATGGCTGTTTTCACACTACAGTGGCAGTGGTTGAGTAGTTGTGACAGAGACTGTGTAATCTGTGAAGCTTAAAGTGTGTGCTACAAAAAAATTTTTGCAGACCTCCATTTTAGACAGTCTAAGAATTTGTAAATTTACCCCAATATTTACATTTCTAGGGCTTTTCTGCACTTTCAGCTTTTGTTTGATAGAGTTTTATTTCACCTTCATTTTTGATTGATGTTTTTATTCTGTGTTGGCATTTTTTGCTTTCTTTATTTTGAATTGTCATTTTTTTTGTCTTTTTGTTCCCATAATTGTGTTGAGAAGGTGTAATTATCATTGTGATTCCCGAAGGTAATGTGTTCTCCTTTATTCCTTAGGATGCTTTTAGAACTTTTCCCCTTTATATTTGATTTTCAGCAATTTCACTATGATGTGGCTATGTGTGGTTTTCTTTGTATTTATCTTGTATGTGGTTTACTGAGCTTTTTGCAACTTGCGCTGCCAATATTGTATTTGGAATATTTTCAGCTATTATTTTCAAATACTTCTGATATTCTTTTTCTTCTCATTTTTGCATTCTGATTACATATCTGTTTGAACATTATACTGTGTCCCACATCTCTTGTGTTGTTTCTTTCACATTTTTCCAATTTTTTTTCTCATCAGGTTTCAGTTGGCATAGTGACCTGTCATTGGGTTGACTAATCTTCTCTTCTGCTATGTCTCATATAAAACCTATCTAATGACTCATGCTTATTTGCACATACAGTAACTTTTATTGTTTTTCACATTGCGAATGCTGTATCTTTTGAGAATCTTCCACTGTATATATATATACTTCCGGAGTTAATTAAAACAAAGTGAATTTTTGTTTTGTTTTGCTTTTTGTTTTTTGGAGCTGGGGTCTCACTCTCTTGCCCAGGCTGGAATGCAGTAGTGCGATCCCTCAGCTCACTGCAGCCTCTGCTCCCTGGGCTTAAACTATCTTGCCACCTCAGCCTCCCAAGTAACTGGTAGTGTGCACCACCAGACCCAGCTAATTTTTGTATTTTTTGTGGAGAGAAGTTTCACCATGTTGCCCAGGCTGGCCTCATACTCCTGGGCTCAAGCAATCTGCCCACCTCGGCCTCCCAAAGTGCTGGGATTACAGGTGTGAGCCATCATGATCAGGCTTAAAGTGAATCTTTACAAATGTTTTTGTTAATCCTTCTTTGTCCCATTTTCCCCACTAGTACCATGCCTTCCCAGATGTTAGTCACTTTAGCTCTCCTACTTCTAATCTGTTTCCTCCACTCAACAAGACTGCTTCTTTTTGTGTTCTATCTGCTGCGGTTTGGTTTCAGAAAATATCTGCAGAGGAAAGCTATGTTTCTCTTCTCTCAAGAATTTATAAGCTTGTGCTGTTTGCTGTCCTGTGCCTTCAAACAGTCATTTGATGTATGATTTCAGTTTTTCATTTTGTTCACAATGGGATGATGAGTTTGAATTAGCTGCTTTGGGGAAAGTCAGCCATAAAATCTGTAAGCTAGTTCTTGGCTTCTTAGATGTTCAGCAGCAGGTAGCGGGGCTGAGGTTGAATGGTAGGATTCTATTCCTATGGCTAAACTGGTAAATAGAAGGACTGGACACACACACACACACACACACACACACACACACACACACACACACACACACATA